>NC_064626.1:1034025258-1034328288 GCF_023864275.1 Schistocerca cancellata
CCTTGCCGCGTCTCAGGAGGCGTCTTGTCGGGCCTAGGGAAGGGATTCTCTAACCTAAAAAACCCCCATGTGCACTCCACACGTACTCCGCTACCCTTGTAGACGCTTCCGGCGTGTAGTGCACGCCTGACCTATTCAGGGGGACCCTACGTTTCTCCACCCGATAGCGGAGGTCGAGAAATTTGCATCCCAGATCTCCGCAAAATCGTCTGAGCCTCTGGTTTAAGCCTTCCACTGGGCTCCAAACCAGCGGACCGCGATTGGGAACGATACTACAAATAGTTAGCTCTGATTTCACCCCGCAAGCGAGGCTTTCCGCCTTCACCAATTCCGCCAACCGCCTGTACGAACTGAGGATGACCTCTGAACCCAGACGGCAGGAGTCATTGGTGCCGACATGAGCAACAATTTGCAGTCGGGTGCACCCAGTGCTCTCTATCGCCGCCGGTAGGGCCTCCTCCACATCTCGGATGAGGCCCCCCGGCAAGCAGACAGAGTGAACACTGGCCTTCTTCCCCGACCTTCCCGCTATTTCCCTAAGAGGCTCCATCACCCGCCTAACGTTGGAGCTCCCAATAACTAATAAACCCCTCCCCCCGTGTGCCTGCTCGGACCTTTCTGAAGGAGCAGCCACATGTCCACTCACAGGCAGAGCGGGCGATGCCACACGGCCAGCCACCACATTGACCCTCCGCCTCGTGCGCCCCGAACGCCGCTGAACCCGCCACTCCGCTTGGGGAGAGGGTGGCCCAACCGCGCCCAGTACCCGCGAAGATGTCTCGACAGCAGGGACAGTGGGTGAAGCATGTAACACCTCTGGTGTACCTTGCGACGCACGAAGCAAATACCGTCCGCACTGGCGAAATGTTACGTGACACCACGTACTTATACGTTTGTGACTATTACAGCGCCATCTATCACAAAACGAAAAAAGTGATCCAACTAAAACATTCATATTTATTTACGTACTACAAGAATATCTAATAAAAATGGGGGTTCCTATTAAAAAAAAACTAGCTGGCCAACCATAGCGGCATCGGGTTTCCCCCTTCAGGCTAGATAAGTTTCGTTCTTTGTAGTTTTTTCGTTTGACGCTTATTTCATGTCCCGGTCACTATCAATGGACCACCCTGTATAAGTAGTATTTTTCTACAATTCCATTTATTTAACTCGGCTACAGGAAACATGATGTGCACCTAAACATAACTGTAGGACAACTTTATCTCCTTTTAGAGGTTCCTGCCAAGTGCGGACGACTTAGAGCTTAGCTGGACGCAGTCTCAGCTACCGGTTGGTCGAACGTACGGAGATCAGAACGCGCAGCCGCCGCCGTGACCGCGGCCGCTCTTGGCTCGTGACGTCACCACAGCTGAAGGTGAGCCGGCCTCCTCAATTCTCACGCCCGTGCCTCCTCTGCAGCTCAAGGTGATTGCCACCGCCGAGAAACCCCCTCCGGGACTGACGCGCCTACGTGGCGGCCTATCACGTAGAGCGCTCCGCCCTGCCGGCGGAAACCTGAAGCAGCGAACCGCGAAGGCTACCTATCACGTTGGAACATCTCTACGAGCTGAATCTAATTATGTTGCAGAAACGTGTTGCGTCTCGTGCAAGGCATTTTGAGTTTCACTTGACGCTCATTCGATTAACCGTTGTTTTTAACTACTCTGCTGGCAAAATACGGCGAAGCGAAAAGATAAGTAGAGAGATACAACTACTTACCGGTTTCACCAGCCATATCATTTTCCAACATTTTTGACAAGGTTTTATTTTATCTCTGAAATCTTACAAACACCTGAACCAGTTTTTTATACGCACTAGCGGTTTCGTGGTTTACAGCCACATTATCAGGTGCATATTCAACAGCAAGAAATAAACAATAATAGCAATTGTAACCACCATTCATCAGGCAATACCAGCGCCATATTCACCTAATTATAAGAATGGATATACGTAGAGGCCGGACCGTGTGGCCGAGCGGCTCTAGGTGCTTCAGTCTGGAACGGCGCGACCGCTACGGTCGCAGGTTCGAGTCCTGCCTCGGGCATCGATGTGTGTGATGTCCTTTGGTTAGTTAGGTTTAAGCAGTTCTAAATTCTAGGTTACTGATGACCTCAGATGTTAAGTCCCATAGTGCTCAGAGCCATTTGAACCAACAGATATAGACACATGTGTACTTAAAAACATTAAAAGATGGTACACAACATGGCTGGGAATATAGAGGACGCAAACTTCATATTCAAAACCACGTTCTCCACACACAGTGAAAAGTTGGGCAAAGGAAAACATCCAATGAAATGTTACACGGACGCGAGACGATGGACCACGGTATGTTGAGTTGGGTCCACCATCTCACTCTCGCTCTTTGGTCGTAGGCGCGTTCTTGGTATGGCATTCGGTGTCGTCCGTTCCCCAACTTGTTACTGTCTGCCCTGCGGAGAGCTTCGTTGTAACTATGAATGTAGGATCGTCTAAATTCTCAGCTATGTTGTGTAATATCTTTTAATGTTTGTTAGTAGACTTGTGTTTTTATCTGTTTTCATAATTAGGTACTTAATGACCCTGATATGACTTCGATGCATAGAGGTCGAACCACTATCACTGTTTATTTCTTGTTGTTTAGATTTACGGATTACAGATTTTTATTCGTTGATTATCGTTCTACAAAGATTATGGTTTTAATTATGGATGGGCCTTTTGAATTTTTCGCCATGTCGTTGACCATGTTTTAACATTTATAAGTACACTGGTGTTTTTTTTCTATTCTTATAATTAGCTGCTTATAGCTCTGGTATTGCCTGCTAGGGCTACAATTGCTATTATTACACTATGTGATGAGAAGTATCCGGACACCCGGCTGAAAATGACTTACAAGTTCGTGCCGCCCTCCCTCGGTAATTCTGGAATTCAATTTGGTGTTGGCCCGCCCTTAGCCTTGGTGACAGCTTCCACTCTCGCAGGCATACTTTCAATCAGGTGCTGGAAGGTTTCTTTGGGAATTGCAGCCCATTCTTCGCGGAGTGCTGCACTGAGGAGAGGTATCGACGTCGGTCGGTGAGGTCTGGCACGGTCGGAGTTCCAAAACATCCCAAAGGTTTTCTGTAGGACCAAGGTCAGGACTCTGTGCAGGCCAGTCCATTACAGGGATGTTATTGTCATGTAACCACTCCACCACAGGCTGTGCATTATGAACAGGTGCCCGATTGTGTTGAAAGATGCAGTCACCATCCCCGAATTGCTCTTCAACAGTGGGAAGCAAGAAGGTGCTTAAAACATCAATGTAGGCCTGTGCTGTGATAGTGCCACGCAAAACAACAATGGGTGCAGGCCCCCTCCATCAAAAACACGACCACACCATAACACCACCGCCTCCGAATTTCACTGTTGGCACTACACACACTGGCAGATGACGATAACCAGGCATTCGCCATACCCACATCCTTCCATCGGATCGCCACATTGTGTACTGTGATTCATCACTCCACACAACGTCTTTCCATTCTTCAAATCGTCCATTGTTTACGCTCCTCACACCAAGCTAGGTGTCATTTGACATTTACTGTCGTGATATGTGGCTTATGAGCAGCCAGTCGACCATGAAATCCAGGTTTTCTCACCTCCCACCTAACTGTCATGGTACCTTCAGTGGACCCTGATGCAGTTTGGAATTCCTGTGTGATGATCTGGAGGTATGTCTGCCTATTACACAAAATGACCCTCTTCAACTGTCGGCGGTCTCTGTCAGTCAACAAAAGAGGTCTGCCTCTACGATTTTGAGCTGTACGTGTCCCTTCAGGTTTCCACTTCACTATCACCTCGGAAACAGTGGACCTAGGGGTGTTTAGAAGTGTGGAAATCCCGCGTACAGACGTGTGACACAAGTGACACCCAATCACCCGACCACGTTCGAAGTTTGTGAGTTCCGCGGAGCACCTCATTCTGCTCTCTCACGATGTCTAATGACTACTGAAATGGCTGATATGGAGTACCTGGCTGTAGGTGGCAGCACAATGCATATAATATGAAAAAAGTACTTATTTCTTGCTGTTTAGATATCAACCTGATGATGTGGCTATATGCCACTAAACCACTAGTGTCTAATAAAAAATTGGCTCAAGTACACCTGTTTGCGGGGTTTCAGATACAAAATGTACAACTACAGCTATGTGTGTTCCGACCACACAATCGATTTTTTAAAGAAGATGGTGTATTCTAGAATAGTCTCCCATCTGAGCAACAATAATACCCTCAATAACTCAAAGTTTGGATTTCAGAAGATTGCCATTTATACGTCCCATCATTAAACTTTACAAGCAGTACTGTAAATAACGAAATAGCACGCGCTAGTATTTTCTTTCCCGTATCTAAGCCATATGACTGTGCGAATGACAGTATTCTCCTAGATTAACTGAGGTTTTGTGGAACTGATGGTTTGGCCAACCAATGAATATTCTCATATCTAGCCAAAACAATACAGATGGCTGTACTTAATAATTCAACCAATAAAAGCAGGGAGATTCTTCTAACCAGACAGAACTCAATTATGGTGTTCCCCAAGGAAAGTCTTAGGTTTACTATTGTTTCACATATACGTGAACGGCCTTGCGTCTAACATGCAACACCTTTTTTACGGATGACACTGGTAGTATAATCAATCCAAAAACACGTACAGCAACAGAAGAAATTGTAAATAATGTTCTTAAAATTATTGTTGACTGGTTTTCTGCGAATTGTTTCAATATCAGTTTAAAAAACACATGACATATTCGGTTCTGCCAGTCTAGAGAAAGAACACAAATGATAAGTGAAACACATGATGAGGAAATAGTAAATAGGATGGAAACGCCAACATATTTAAGTGTCCATATTAATGATAATTTAAACCGGGAGTGAAGCATTTTGGAACTCATAAAACAACTTATTCAGCCACATTTGCACTTAGAATCATTCCAAATCTTGGCGTTAGACGAATTAGTAAATTGACATATTGTACACATTTTCATTCAAAAATGTCATATGAAATAATGTTCGGGTAACTCATCTTTAAGAAAGAATGCCTTCATTGCCCAAAAAAGTGCCACATGAAAAGATGTCATGTTCACCCAGACCATCTTGTAGACATATATTTAAGGAGTTAAGAATTTTGATTACTGCTTCACAGTATATTTATTTCCTTATAAAGTTTGTTGTAAATAATCCACTGTAGTTAAAAACGAAGAATGACACATGCCCTTACAATGCCAGAAGAAAAAACGACGTTCATTACTCTGTATTACAGTTGTCTTTAGCACAAAAAAGGGTTCACAACGGTGCCACCAAAATTTTTGACCACTACCCAGTGATACAAAATGT
Source organism: Schistocerca cancellata (assembly GCF_023864275.1). NCBI lineage: Eukaryota > Metazoa > Arthropoda > Insecta > Orthoptera > Acrididae > Schistocerca > Schistocerca cancellata. The sequence goes on from NC_064626.1 coordinate 1,034,030,608, forward strand.
CTGAAAGACAGCACAGAACATTTTAAAAACAAACTGAAACAGTTTCTCCTTGCCAACTCCTATTTCGTAGAAGAATTTCTATTTTTGTAGTTTGTAAAAGCTAGTAGGTAGGAACTACTAACTCACATCTGTATTTTTAAAAAGTGTAAATGGTCTGCATGTAGCCATATCTACATACGAATGTACAATGTGAATTTAACATAACTCGCTTCACATTGTTACGATTAATCGTACAAATGAAACTTCCTGGCAGATTAGAACTGTGTGCCGGACCGAGACTCGAACTCGGGACCTTTGCCTTTCGCGGGCAAGTGCTCTACCAGCTGAGCTACCCAAGCACAACTCACGCCCCGTCCTCAGACCTTCACTTCCGCCAGTACCTCGCCTCCTACCTTCCAAACTTTACAGAAGTTCTCCTGCGAACCTTGCAGAACTAGCACTCCTGAAAGAAAGGATATTGCGGAGACATGGCTTAGCCACAGCCTAGGGGATGTTTCCAGAATGAGATTTTCACTCTGCAGCGCACACTCCGCTGCAGAGTGAAAATCTCATTCCGGAATCGTACAAATGATTCACAAAATGCGAAAGTAACTAACTAATCAGCAATAGGAAACTAGGTCTCCACTCAAAGTTAATGTCTAAAGTCACAAATAAATTTCAGCTGCGTGATTTTATAGCCATTATCATCATGTAGAAACTCCATTTGGGAAACAGTATCTTTGGGAAGAAACAGCGTTAAAATTTCAATGTACATTACGTTACTTATTTTACAGGAAAATTAAAGAGACCTTTGGAGGAAAGGGAACCACTTGCATGAATATCAAGAGCTCAGATGGAAAACCAGTCCCAAGCAAAGAAGAGAAAGCAGAAAGATGGAAGGAGTATATGGACGGCCTATACAAGGTCGATGCACTTGAGGACAATATTATGGAAATGGAAGAGGACGTAGATGAAGATGAAATGGGAGATATGATACTGTGTGAGAAATTTGACAGAGCACTGAAAGACCTAAGTTGAAACAAGACCCCGGGACTAGACAACTTTCCATTAGGACTGCTGATAGCCTTGGGAGAGCAAAATGTATGCCACGGACGAAATACCTTCAGACTTCAAGAAAAATATAGTAATTCCAATTCCAAAGAAAGCATGTGTTGACAGCTGTGAAAATTACCTAACTATCAGTTTAATAAGTCACGGCTGCAAAATACTAACACGAATTCTTCACCGATGAATGGAAAAACCGGTGGAAGTCGACCTCGGGGAAGATCAGTTTGGATTTTGTAGAAATCTTGGAACACGCGAGGCAATATTGACCCTACAATTTATCTTAAAAGATGGACAAAGGAAAGGCAAACCTATATTTCTAACATTTGTCGGCTTAGAGAAAGCTTTTGACAATGTTAACTGGAATATTCTCTTTCATATTCTGAAGGTGGCAGGGGTAAAAAACAGGGAGCGAAAGTCTATTTACAATTTGTACAGAAATCAGACGACAGTTATAAAAGTCGAGGGGCATGAAAGGGAAGCAGTGGTTAAGAAGTGAGTGAGACAGGACTGTAGCCTATGCACGATGTTATTCAGTCTGTATATTGAGAAAACAGTAAAGGAGACGGAAGAACAATTTGGAGCAAGAATTAAAATACATGGAGAAGAAATAAAAAAATTGAGGTTTGCCGACGACATTGTAATTCTGTCAGAGACAGCAAAGGACCTGGAAGAGCAGCTGAACGGAATGCACAGCGTCCTGAAAGGAGGATATATGATGAACATCAACAAAAGCAAAACGAGGATAATGGAATGTAATCGAATTAAAACAGGTGATGCTGAGGGAATTAGATTAGGAAATGAGACACTTAAAGTAGCAAATGAGTTTTGCTGTTTGGGGAGCAAACTAACTGATGACTGCCGAAGTAGAGAGGATAATCGACGTAGCCTGGCTATGGCAAGGAAAGTATTTCTGAGGAAGAGAAATTTGTTAAAATCGATTGTAGATTTAATCGTCAGGAAGTCTTTACTGATAGTCTTTGTTTGGAGTGTAGCCATGCATGGTAGTTAAACATGGACGATAAATAGTTTAGACAAGAAGAGAATAGAATCTTTCTAAATGTGGTGCTACAGAAGAATGCTGAACATTAGATGGTTAGATCACGTAACTAACCAGGAGGTAGTGAACAGAGTCGAGGAGAAGAGGAATTTGTGGCACAGCTTGACTAGAAGAAGGGATCGGTTGGTAAAACACATTCTGAGGCACCAATTTAGTATTGGAGGGAAGCGTGGAGGGTAAAATCGCAGAGGGAGACCAAGAGATGAATACAGTAAGCAGATTCAGAGGGATGTAGGTTGCAGTAATTACTCGAAGATGAAGAAGCATGGACAGGATACAGTAGGATGGAGAGCTGCATCAAACCAATCTCTGGACGGAAGACCACAATAACAACAACATGTTCTCATGACCTAAGTTTGTTTGGGCTCCAGTAAACTTGCTGTTTTGTAGGATTTTTTAAGGAGTACCTCTTATTCGTGAGAACTGGACAATATTATCCTGCATCTAGAGCCATACACCTCAGGGTGTGTGGCGGAGTGTACTTCTTGTATCACAGTCACTTCCCTGTTTACTGTTCCAGTCATTAATGTTGGGCAGGAAGAATGACTATTTGTTAACCTCCGACTCAGTCGGACTCTCTTATTTAATCTTCATGGTCTCTTCGCGAATCGCTGCGTAGCTATTCTCATTCCAAGATTTAGGGGAAGCACTCGAGAAAATTTTCTAGGCTGCCTACTTTGTGGGTGGACTACACCGTCCATGGGTTCTTTCAATGAATGTACGTCTGGCACCCTTTCTTTCTATTATTTTTAAGTCGTAGTTCCACTTTCATTCTCACTGTGCGAGTTCTCGCAGGTATTTAATAGATGTGACTGTTTTTGGAAAAATAAAACGAAATTCCGTTTAAGGAGATATGTGACAGATTTATTATGAAGTTTTATTTTTTACACAGTCGCTTTTTATGACACTATCGTAACTGGTTTCGGCTCGCAGTGGCCAGCTTCAGATGCCACTGACAAAAAAACGCACGAACGTTAGTTACCAAATGTCGCCGGTAGCATCTGAAGACGGCCACTGTGGGCTGAAATTGGTTATGATTGTGTCATAAAAAGTGAGTGTATAAAAAACAGAAGGAACTTCCGATGTGTCTGTTTACAGAAACTGTTCAGCAAGCGCGTACTCAAACAATAAGTCTTTTTTCCGCATAATTTGTGCGTACATTTTTTTGTTGTTGATCAAGGGTGCAGGTCTTCCTGGATTTTGATGCATTTGTATAGAGTTGTAATTTATCTATGTGCATTATCTGTGAACAGCATCACGAAGTTTCCGAAGTTGCCCACTACTTCATTGGTATATATTGTCAACAATGATATTACTCCAACACTCCTTTGGAATAAGCCCAAAGGTACATTTACTTCTGAAAATTTCCTTACCTACTTATTTTTGCAATCACTTCGAATGCTTCTTTCCTCCATGTGCAATAGACAGCTGCTGGAAGAGAAGCAAGTTCTTTTACATTGTGAGGCGTCGGCCTGTTTCAGGTCTTTCTCCTCATATTTTATCCTATTTGCATACTGAATTTGCATACGAGTCTCCCTTTCTGTATTTACTTGTCGATTCAGTTTTTACTTGTCAACTTTTCACCGGTGTTGCAGCTGATTATGTAAGTGCTTAGGGATAGCCTGTAGCAACGTGGCTTACCTACCTCTCTGTACCTAACCTAACATTTCATTCTTGCAGTAATATTTTCCCATTAATTGCGTCTGGTCTTGACCAGGGGAACTCCTTTTCGTTCGGGTGAAAACAGGAGGAAATTTCACACTCTTTGGAAAATCTGTCAGTCACTTAAATGCCTGCTCCTACGCTAGCAGACCTCACGAACAATCAGGCTACCCTTTCATGGATTATCCTCCTAGCTCAACCTCCGCAGGCAAGGGGCGGAGGAATGGAAGACTAGTATCCTCTAGAGCAGAACAGGAAACCAATAGTGGAAGGGATAAGAACTTTGTTTGTCAGTAACCTTTGGATGGAGTCCTCAGCTGTCCACTTGCCGTTATGCTGCTGTGTGTCATCTCCAGACATATTTCCTCAAGCAAAAGAAATAGCCACTCGTGCATCTAGAAATTTCCAAAATTTGCCTTTGCCATGGGAGCACTGCTCGAAGCTCAATAAAGTTTCTGGAAATGCCAACAAACAAGTCTTAACGTGTGAACGGGCCGACACTCGTCTCCAATTTCCATATACACATATCTCATTGGAGGATACATTTTAATTTTACGGTGAGAGCTAGGGAGTGGACTTCTAAATCTGAGATTGGAAAAACACCTAGGCCTTTTCAGGGATTGTCTAGAAAAGACTGTGCAGGGTGCTTTTCCGAGGTGTGAAAGAAGGCTAACAAAAATTGAGAGAGGCATTCATAATCGTTTCCGGGTTCATATAGATACCGGTACTCGTGTTTTGATTACAAATTCTATTTGGTGGGTTTCTGCATTTGTACGTGTTGTTCTTGATTTCGGACCTCTGCCAAATCTTCGAAGTTTCACCTTGAACTTAAGCGCATCCGCGATGGGCAATCAGGAGGAGGATCTGAGAATCGCAGTCTAATTACGTCGGCTCAACCCAGCAACAGTTATCAGTCGTCGACTCTAATATTCGAACCTTAGCATTTTCCTCCGAATCAATTTCAAAACCAAACTGCCCCATTGAGTTAATTGTTGTTGGGCTTGGCGGTACCCTGTACATGCTCATAGGAGGAATTTCGTTGAAGAACTCAACAACAAACAGAAAAAAGCATAGCGTTAGACAACTGCATTCCTTACACAGCTGGGGAGAGAGAGGTCGAGAGAAACGGGTACTTATGTTCACAAGGTTTGCTAGTTATCCATGCGCAGTCCTGTGAAACTCCAAGAAGCTTAATCGAATCTTCATCAATTCTGAACTTCCTTCACCAAAGGAAACGAAGTAAATATTCCAGAAGGTGAACCAAGAATAACTGCCAACATGAGGTACTTAGAGATGTAGGTATCCCTTTGTACAGCAAAGCAGTTGAAATCACTTAATAGAAACAAGAGCTCCGGTCTCGATTGTAGGCCAGTCAGGTCTCTCTCAGAGTATGCTGATAAAATAGCTGCATATTTAGCAGCCGTAGACTACCGATCACTCGTTGAAAGACCTGTACCTAAAGAGCTGCACAAGCCACACCAGTACTCAAGAAAGAAAGTAGGAGAAATTCCGCTAAGTTACAGTCCCATGTCGCTGATGTCGATTTGCAGTAGAATTTTCGAACATATAGTGTCTTCGAACATTATCAGTTATCTCGAAGAAAACGATTTATTGACAAAAAGACAACACGAATTCAGAAAATATCCTTATTTTGAAACACATCTAGCTCTTTGTTCTCACGAAGCAACCTGTACTGTTGACAGGGGACGTCAAATTGATTCCATATTTTTAGATTTCCAGAAAGCTTTAGACACCGTACCTCACAAGCTACTTCTAATCAAATTGCGCGTCAATGGGCTATCGTCTCAGTTGTGCATCTGGATTCGTGATTTTCTATTAGTAAGGTCACAGTTCGTAATAACTGATGGAGAGTCATCGAGTGAAATAGAAGTGGTATTAGGCGTTCACCAACGAACATAAGCGATGTAGGCGACAATCTGAGTAACACTCTTCGACTGTTTGCGGATGATGCTGTCATCTCCTGTCTTATAGAGTCGTCAGATGATCAAAACAAATTACAAAAAGATTTAGGCAAGATACATTTATGGTGCGAAAAGTGGCAACTTGCTGTAAATAATGAAACGTGTGAAGGAATCCGCTAAACTTCGGTTACACGATAAATCACACAAATCTAAAGGCTGTGAATTCAACTAAATACTTAGGGATTAAAGTTACAAATAACTTAAATTGAAATGATAACATAGATAATATTGTGGGGAAAGCAAACCAAAGACTTCGATTTATTGGCAGAACAGTGAGAAAATGCAACAGGTCCACTAAAGAGACTGCGTACACTACGCCTGTACGTCCTCTTCTGGAGTGCTGTGCTATATGGGATCCGCATCAGATAGGATCAATGGATGGCAGCGAGAAAGTTCAAAGAAGGGCAGTTTGTTTTTCACTATCGCGAAATAGGGGATAGAGCGCCATGGATATGATACGTAATTAGGGTGGTAATGGTTAAAACAAAGGAACAAAGGCGTTTTCTGTCGAGGCAGGATCTTCTCATGAAATTTCAATCACCAACTTCCTCCTCAGAGTGTGAAAATATTTTTCTGCCACCTGCTACAATGGGAGAAATGATTACCATAAAAAGAGTCTGCACATTGATATACAAGTGTTCTGTTTTACCACCCTGTTCGATACTGGAACGATGGAGAAATAGCTTGAAGGTGGTCGATGAACCCTCTGCTAGGCGCTTCATTCTGAATTACAGAGTAATCATGTAGCTGTAGATGTAGATGTACTGTCTTTCATTAGGGGCGACGGCATGCTGCCATCTGTAAGAGAAGAAGGAGAAGAAGAAGAGGAAGAAGAAGAAAGTAATCATCAGACTGCAACCAAATTACGCACAGAAACTACAAAATCTATCGATATCATCATCACATTCCTGCAGAATCACTGGAGTCCAATCTGGGATGCTTGTTAGCATCATCATCACTTTCAGTACATCGCTTCATGCCTCACGAACACAGAACGCAGCAAGGTCCATGAAGAAAACAGAATAGGAGTACAGCTCTTCCTACTGAGAAACACCACAGAGTGCTCTAGCCAGTCTATGCAGTAGGCAATTACTACGGAATGATGGGATGTCCACCACTGAGAAGCACTAGAGAGTACTCCAGCCAGTCAGATAGGATAGCTGCTATTGTGAAGCACTAGAGAGTATCTCTGGCCAGTCAACTCCACATATGTAGGAAGGAAACGATGTGATAGCTACTGAGCAGCACTAGAGTGTGACTCTAGCCAGTCTATAAAGAAACGGAAAGGTAAGTGACTCCTGTCAGCACTCAGACCGGAGTGAATGAACGCATAAATGTGACCTTTTTTATAGGTGAGAGACGCATTTCATTGTTTATTTCACCCAATAGGAATCAAGTACGCTTATAGCAGAGAAGGCAGGTTGGAAGCAGCATGCGTAGACACGAACGAGCCAAAGCCTGTGTGCTATCAAGTTGGCGTGCACTCTGGTCCATCACGTGAATGGTAGTGGAATTCACTGCATCTGGTGAGCGAAGAAAAGCATATTTTCCCGACACTTTGCGGCTTCCAGTTAAGGCCAGCTCTATCATCAGTGTTCTTATTTTCAGTGCAGGTGTATGCTATATCCGATGCTTTGTAGCTCCCAGTTTGTGGTAGAAGATCGTCCTACAGCTGAGAAAGATAGAAAGGTAGATAGATAGCTGGATATATAGATAGACAGAGAGAGAGAGAGAGAGAGAGAGAGAGAGAGAGACAGAAATTGGCACGAGTGCTGAGAAATGGTTGCTCTCTGCAGAACGTCGCCTATGCCGCACTCGCTGTTGTGTGATATCACGCTTTGCTGACCACCTGGATAGGTAGGGCCACTCCTACTGGAAGCGGTGGTGCTCCACCACTATCATAGTGACTGCGCTAGCGGGAAGCATTACGGGTCAGCGCCGGCGTTTGCCATAGCGCATAGTGGTGTGGTTACAAGCGTCTCTAAGCAAAAAGGATTGTGACATAGACGTCGTAATGACGTTGATGAATGGTCACTTTGCAGATGAGATGTGCACGTCAGTTAATGTATTAAATGATTAGCCATTGCACCATTGGACACCGGCAGCTAAGGACAGATGGCGCCTCTAGAAACGTTTTGAGAAGGCTTGTAGAATTATAATGTTGACCCTCAGCAAACTGCATGGGCAGCAAACAATGGCTACATTCCTTAATCCTGTAAGAGGAGGATGTGAATAAATAAAAAAGTACACAGTTTTAAAAAGGACAATACCATTTATTGATAATCCAACTTAATATGTATATATGTGTGTGTGTGTTTGTGTATGGTGGCCATATATACACTACTGGCCACTAAAATTGCTACACCACGAAGATGACGTGCTACAGACCCGAAATTTAACCAACAGGAAGAAGATGCTGTGATATGCAAATGATTAGATTTTCAGAGCATTCACACAAGGTTGGCGCCGGTGGCGACACCTACAACGTGCTGACACGAGGAAAGTTTCCAACCGATTTCTCATACACAAACAGCAATTGACCGGCGTTGCGTAGTGAAACGTTTTTGTGATGCCTCGTGTAAGGAGGAGAAATGCGTACCATCACGTTTCCGACTTTGATAAAGGTCGGATTGTAGCCTATAGCGATTGCGGTTTATCGTTGGTCGAGATCCAATGACTGTTAGCAGAATATGGAATCGGTGGGTTCAGGAGGGTAATACGGAACGCCGTGCTGGATCCCAACAGCCTCGTATCTCTAGCAGTCGACATGACAGGCATCTTATCCGCATGGCTGTAATGGATCGTGCAGTCACGTCTCGATCCCTGAGTCAACAGATGGGGACGTTTGCAAGACAACAACCATCTGCACGAACAGTTCGACGACGTTTGCAGCAGCATGGACTATCAGCTCGGAGACCATGGCTGCGGTTACCCTTGACGCTGCATCACAGACAGGAGCGCCTGCGATGGTGTACTCAAGGACGAACCTGGGTGCAAAACGTCATTTTTCGGATGAATCCGGGTACTGTTTACAGCATCATGACGATCGCATCCGTGTTTGGCAACATCGCGGTAATCGCACATTGGAAGCGTGTATTCGTCAGCGCAATACTGGCGTATCACCTGGTGTGATGGTATGGGGTACCATTGGTTACACGTCTCGGTCACCTCTTGTTCGCATTGACGGCACTTTGAACAGTGGACGTTACATTTAAGATGTGTTACGACCCGTGGTTCTACCCTTCATTCGATCCCTGCGAAACCCTATATTTCAGCAGGATAGTGCACGACCGCACGTTGCAGGTCCTGTACGGGCCTTTCTGGGTACAAAAAATGTTCGACTGCTGCCCTCGCCAGCACATTCTCCAGATCTCTCACCAATTGAAAACGTCTGGTCAATGGTGGCCGAGCAACTGTCTCGTCACAATACACCAGTCACTACTCTTGATGAACTGTGGTATCGTGTTGAAGCTGCATGGGCAGCTATACCTGTAGACGCCATCCAAGCTCTGTTTAACTTAATGCCCAGGCGTATTAAGGCCATTATTACGGCCAGAGGTGTTTGTTCTGGGTACTGATTTCTCAGAATCTATGCACCCAAATTGTGCGAAAATGTAATCACTTGTCAGTTCTAGTATAATACATTTGTCCAATGAATACCCGTTTATCATCTGCATTTCTTCTTGGTGTAGCAATTTTAATGGCCAGTAGTATATATATATACTACACACATATCCATATATATACACACATATCCATCCACACATATACAGACACAAGCAGACATATTTAAATATGTCTGCTTGTGTCTGTATATGTGTGGATGGATATGCGTGTGTGTGCGAGTGTATACCGGTCCTTTTTTCCCCCTAAGGTAAGTCTTTCCGCTCCCGGGACTGGAATGACTCCTTACCCTCTCCCTTAAAACCCATATCCTTTCGTCTTTCCCTCTCCTTCCCTCTTTCCTGACGAAGCAACCGTTTGTTGCGAAAGCTAGAATTTTGTGTGTATGTTTGTGTTCGTTTGTGTGTCTGTCGACCTGCCAGCACCTTCATTTGGTAAGTCACATCATCTCTGTTTTTAGGTATATATATATATATATATATATATAATCCGCCGGTCGTGGTGGCCAAGCGGTTAAAGGCGCTACAGTCTGGAACCACGCGGCTGCTACGGTCGCAGGTTCGAATCCTGCCTCTGGTATGGATGTGTGTGATGTCCTTAGGTTAGTTAGGTTTAATTAGTTCTAAGTTATAGGCGACTGATGACCTTAGAAGTTAAGGCGCATAGTGCTCAGAGCCATTTGAACCATATATATGCCCACCATGCCTTTTCCTGGGCCTCCGAATAGCTAGGCAGTTATAATCTTCGAGGCTCCTCAATGATGCACTTCTGAATATGTCATGAAGCCACAACACTTTTTCACTCTCTTTGACATAAAAGTATAAAATATGCTGTCTTTATGACTGTAAATTCGAGCGATGTCGCCGTTTTTTCATACTGCGATCTGTCTTCGTCCCAACACTTTCTGTGGGGAAAGCGAGTCAACCAAGCAGTTATCCATCGAGTCTTGGCACTTTGTACAGTCTTAAATGGTCTGTGCGAGGTGACGCGTCAGTAGTGGAGAAAATAGTTATTTCTCATTCAGTGTTGGCGAATGCAACGAATGTGTCTTCAAACGCAAACTTTCCACACTCTTATTAAAAGCCCGGAACATCCACGATAGCAGCGCTACATTTATATTAATTGCTGTACGGTTGCTTTGAGAGGCGACTAATTAATAACATGATCATGCAAAAATACTGTGTAGACCTTGGTGCTTGGAGACGAATTGTCTGATGAATCAAATTCCCAAAAACATTTTGAGAGGGATACACATTCTAAAGTGATTACTTATTAATCTGTGTATGAACCATATCCATTTTGTAGAGCAATCAGCTCCGAATATGATATGGGTATGTACGTTTTGAATGTTGATGTGCTTCTAGTGTTTCTCGTGTGGTCGAGAATGACATCGTTAAGTTCGTATCGTATTCCTTAAAACATAAAGAGGAATGCATTACGAGTAGCTCTCAATGTTTCTGGCTCTCAATGTTTCCGCTGGAGTGCTTCCATCATTCTTCATAAACTCTCCTTCCAATTATAGGAAATTGCTCATCTTGATGATGTATGAGAATTGTTATCTCATTATTATTATTGAACGTCGCTGAAGGAAAAGCTTTGTGGGAGATACACGTTTGATGAGTGATTCGTTTGTCGTAGTGAACTGGTGTTGTTATATAGAGTGACGTCATTACGAGGTTTCAATCATATCGACTTGAGAAGCTAGTAATTCTGACGTGTCACCACATTGTCCTTCCATCGTGGAGTGGTACTGATTACTGTGCTGGTTGTTTTTATGCTTAATGCGCATAATACTACTTTAAATGAAGACATATTACGATTTACTCTCCTCAAAAATCAATTAGACTCCCATTCTGATCAACAGTGTTCAACTCTGGATGGTCTAATACCCTAATGTCTGAACAGTCACTGAGACGTAAATCAGGCTGCTTAGCACCTCAGCGAGTTTGTATCCTGCTCCCACCGTAGAGAAAAATCAGTAGATAGCATGCATTAATCGTTCGTTGAGGTATAAATTCACTGAGATATTAAACTTGACACAGATCATGCCAACAGATAGAACATCCACTGGTTGATCTGACTCGTAAACTTTCTCGGTAATATTAACCAAATCTTGACTTCTCGAGTAACCCAATACTGAGCCCTCCTGACTAAAGTCTATTGTCTGTCTGTCTCTGCTTTAAACGTATTAACATTTGTACATAACTCAATTCCTTGTGCAGATCGTTTTGTAATTGCTTTTAAATTGTCGATATCGTATGAGCCAGGACGTACGTCCACAACTTTTGCAGCTCCTAAATGAAATTTATTTTCCACTTTGATGATGTCTGAAATGCTGTGGTAAGTTTCCAGACCGATGAATGCAATACTGCATTCACCCTGGCTTAGATGTAGTGAGGGGAAGTAATCTGCACTTGGGAGAGATAAGTGCTCTTTTAAAGTTCGATTGTGTGACATCACATCTAAACCCCAAATGACACAGCGATGATGTGTGTGCTGTTTGGTTTTATCCATTTGTAAATTGTATGCGTCAATTTCTACAAGTTATGTGAAAAGGACAACACACAAAACATCTCTAGGAAAAAGAATTCCCCGCAGCGGCGGATGACTGAGCTACAGGTGCACGACGGATAATCTCACAGTAAAGATAACCCATCGGTCCGTTTCTTGAAGTTGGCCTTCTTCAGCTACGCTGCCGCCTACAAAAACTCAGTTGCTTTTTCTTCACTGCACCAATTTTGATGTTGCTCTCCTTCTCTTCAGCTGGTAGCACACGAGATAACTTTCAATGAAATGATAGGCCTGGAAGGGGGTTGCTTCACAGTAGATTTCAAGGAGCCTCCATGGAATCTACTGCGTCTTTGTAATAAATCAATTTGTTGCAGTTAAAACAAAGATATGATATCGTACATAGTGCTATCATTATATAAAATCTCTGAGCGTAATTGCGATGTTCAAGTGTAAAATTAGTTTAGCATGAGTAGCGTCGTACCTTCTGTCTGTCTTCTTCTGCCCATGTCAATTTAAGGATGAACTTTTATGTTACTCTTGTTATTTCGATAATAATCACAATGTTTAGTTTGAAAGTCATAGTTCATTTTATGTTAATCACTTGAAATCCTGTGATAATCAAATGTCCAGCAGTTCCGTGAGTTCCAGTTCTGATTATGGTGGGAGGCGATCAGTTTGATGACATGTCAATTTGAGCGCCACTCGTACATCATTCTGTGCAGGTTGAGGTCGTAGGTTGTGTTCAAAAAATAGAGACAGAAGTGATGACACTTTCTACAGAACCTGACCATCATTTTGCAGGAGAATGCTCAAGCACGTACAGTGCAAGCTGTTACTGATTTGTTTGACTGATGGGGCTGCTAAGTGCTATACCACCTGCTGCATTCATCTTATTTAAGCCTTCGTGAGCTCAATTCGATGTCTAAACTGAAGTAAACCATTTCACGGTATTCGCTTCAGAACTGCTACAAATTCGTCGGGCAATACCGCTCGAACTGTCGACACAACTGGCACTGTTAAGAGTATCCTACGATTTCCACATCGCTGGCAAAGGGTTATACACAATACTGGTGACTACTTCGAAGGTCAGTAAAACTTTGAAACACGTATCTATTTTGTACGAGTTGTAAATAAATAGTTTCTACTATTAAAATTCCAACCTTCGTTGTTTCCGCTCAGACTTAGACATTTGCCGTAGCGTTGTACCAACTTTCCAACACCATCGTCGTAGTAGGCAGCCGTCTGCTGTGCTTTCCGACTATTCTCTACCATGGTCTACAGCTCCTTGTCTGTGTCAAAATGTTATCTTCTTAGCCAGCGGTTCATGTGAGCGGAGATGAAACTCAGGGGGAGCCAGTTAAGGGCTACATTGTAGGTGATAAAACACTTCCTATCGAAAATGCTGCAGGAGCATCTTCATTGCCCTTGAAGAGTGCGGCCGAGAAATGTCATGAAGAAGGAGACGCATGACAGTTATGTGGACTGCAAGCCATCGACAAAATCTCTCACTAGGCCCTTGTACTTGATAGGAGACACTATTTTCTAAACATTTTTACGTGCTCACTGTGCAATCAGATCTGAAAAGAGTGAGGTGGCACAATCGACGGATATACTAGAGACATTGCCCAATACATCTGTGCAAGCTTCATGAGATATTCAGTGTGATTTCCATTTCGCTCTCGATGGGACTTTACGTTCCAAATTTGTTGTTGTTGTGGTATTCAGTCCTGAGACTGGTTTGATGTAGCTCTCCATGCTACTCTATCCTATGCAAGCTTCTTCATCTCCCAGTACCTATTGCAACCTACATCCTTCTGAATCTGTTTAGTGTATTCATCTCTTGGTCTCCCTCTACGATTTTTATCCTCCACGCTGCCCTCCAGTACTAAATTGGTGATCCCTTGATGCCTCAGAATATGTCCTACCAATCGATCCCTTCTTCTAGTCACGTTGTGCCACAAACTCCTTTTCTCCCCAATTCTATTCAATACCTCCTCATTAGTCATGTGATCTACCCATCTAATCTTCAGCATTCTTCTGTAGCACCACATTTCGAAAGCTTCTATTCTCTTCTTGTCCAAACTATTAATCGTCCATGTTTCACTTCCATACATGGTTACACTCCATACAAATACTTTCAGAAACGACTTCCTGACACTTAAATCTATACTCGATGTTAATAAATTTCTCTTCTTCAGAAACGCTTTCCTTGCCATTGTCAGTCTACATTTTATATACTCTCTACTTCTGCCATCATCAGTTATTTTACTCCCTAAATAGCAAAACTCCTTTACTACTTTAAGTGTCTCATTTCCTAATCTAATTCCCTCAGCATCACCCGACTTAATTTGACTACATTCCATTATCCTCGTTTTGCTTTTGCTGATGTTCATCCTTCCAAGACACTGTCCATTCCGTTCAACTGCTCTTCCAAGTCCTTTGCAGTCTCTGACAGAATTACAATGTCATCGGCGAACCTCGAAGTTTTCATTTCTTCTCCATGAATTTTAATACCTACTCCGAATTTTTCTTTTGTTTCCTTTACTGCTTGCTTAATATACAGATGGAATAACATCGGGGAGAGGCTACAACCCTGTCTCACTCCCTTCCCAACCACTGCTTCCCTTTCATGCCCCTCGACTCTTATAACTGCCATTTGGTTTCTGTACAAATTGCAAATAGCCTTTCGCTCCCTGTATTTTACGCCTGAGTAGAGAGTATTCCAGTTAACATTGTCAAAAGCTTTCTCTAAGTCTACAAATGCTAGAAACGTAGGTTTGCCTTTTCTTAATCTTTCTTCAAGGATAAGCCGCAAGGTTAGTATTGCCTCACGTGTTCCAATATTTCTACGGAATCCAAACTGATCTTCCCCGAGGTCCGCTTCTACCAGTTTTTCCATTCGTCTGTAAAGAATTCGCGTTAGTATTTTGCAGCTGTGGCTTATTAAACTGATAGTTCGGTAATTTTCGCATCTGTCAACTTGAAGTCTGAGGGTATTTCGCCTGTCTCACACATCTTGCTCACCAGATGGTAGAGTTTTGTCATGACTGGCTCTCCCAAGGCTGTCAGTAGTTCTAATGGAATGTTGTCTACTCCCGGGGCCTTGTTTCGACTCAGGTCTTGCAGTGCTCTGTCAAACTCTTCACGCAGTATCTTATCTCCCATTTCGTCTTCATCTACATCCTCTTCCATTTCCATAATATTGTCCTCAAATACACCGCCCTTGTATAAACCCTCTATATACTCCCTCCACCTTTTTGCCTTCCCTTCTTTGCTTAGAACTGGGTTTCCGTCTGAGCTCTTGATATTCATACAAGTGGTTCTCTTCTCTCCAAAGGTCTCTTTAATTTTCCTGTAGGCACTATCTATCTTACCCCTAGTGAGATAAGCCTCTACATCCTTACATTTGTCCTTTAGCTATCCCTGCTTAGCCATTTTGCACTTCCTGTCGACCTCATTTTTGAGAGGTTTGTATTCCTTTTTTCCTGCTTCATTTACTGCATTTTTATATTTTCTCCTTTCATCAATTAAATTCAATATTTCTTCTGTTACCCAAGGATTTCTACTAGCCCTCGTCTTTTTACCTACTAGGTCCTCTGCTGCCTTCACCACTTCATCTCTCAAAGCTACCCATTCTTCTTCTACTGTATATCTTTCCCCCATTCCTGTCATTCTTCATAAAGAAATAAAATGTGTCAAATAATGCTTCCAACAGCATATTCGCTGTTGGGACAATAGTGGGCTGTATAATGGAATGACGGACCGGCTCTAGAACCCAGATTTCCCGCTCATCGCGAGAAATTATTCTGGATCGCCAGTATCAGGTCTTTCTGCAACATTTGACTTTTGTAGTAGCTCTCTGGTGCATAAAATAACAGAGTGTTACTTTATGCTGATCTGGTATGTAGTGTTGTGCATTCGCTGTTTTGTTTCCCTCGTTCGGAGGTTGTGTGGCAATGCTCGCCTGGTGTCTTGCCTTCTGCTACAACGTACACCGTATTGACATTCCGATCGGCCTCGCCTCTGAGCTCGCCGGCTAAAACTTTGCAAAGTTTAGACACGTAGGCCTACACTAAAATTATTCTGCAGCGCATCTGTACTTTTGAAGAATGCGGATGGGCGACTGAGACTCATTGGAAGAAACATAATGTAGTTTGTTGATGGAGGAGATCGGTTACTAAACCCTCATTCAAAAACGCTTGTTTTTTATTATTATTATTAAAACGGAGTGACGCAAGAGGAAGATGAGCTTCAGGGCAGCTGTTATCGAATCTTTGATACAAGATGAACTGCATCCAAATTCACAGCGACTGAGCTGCAAGAAATATAACGCCTTAAAAAGTTTCTTCCGTTGTGAATCTCGCACATGGGCAACGAGAATATGAAATTTACAAATAACGCAATCATATCTGGGGTATACCGTAGATGACACACCATAATGGAAATCTCCAGTTTCTTTAAAAGTCAATAAATGCTAACTTCCAAGTGATGTATAAAAGTGTTTACACCTTCATGATGTTAGTAAATACTGAGATGTAAGTACAATGGTTAATTACCAACACTATAGTAAAATACAGTCATCATCATCATTTTCATAGTGCCTTTGTCCCACTTCAACGCGGTGTCGGCCTTTTTGCTATGGATTTGGCATTGTTAGTGTCAGAAGGCGGCCAGATAACCTTCCTGTCTCCAGCCTGCACCCCACAGAACGGAAATTAGTGTATCCTAGCTATCTGCGTCTAGTGGAAGCCAAGAAGTAGTGCGAACGTTTTTAAATGTCTGCGAGTCGTGTTACTGAGGCAGAATGTGGGAACCAGGGCGATATTCACCTAGTGGGATGTGGAAAACTGCCTAAAAACCACATACAGGCTGGCGCCCGTCGGTAATCCGCCGGGCAGATTCGATCCGGGGTCGGCGCGCCTACCCGAGTCTAGGAAGCAACCCATTAGCGCCCTCGGCTAACCTGGCGGGCTAGGTATAGTAAAATACAGTAGTAGTTGATAATTACTGTCGACATGCATCAATATTAATATTACGAAAATATAGGATACATCAGTTTATCCTTTTTAAGATATGCTCACAATCTTGTAGAATTCCATTCTGCTGATAATAGTAGTTCTCCCTGAAGCGATTTAGATGTTATTGCAGTGCAGAAACAGAGCATTTGCTTGGATATAGGAGATCGGCAGACACAGGAGGATGAGTAGAAAGATGAAAATGTCTAGCAGTCTCACACCCATAATACGGATTATATCTACTGGACAGCGGAGAGAACACTTTGAAAAAGTTCTGGTAGAAAAAAGGAGAGATCACGTGATAAGAATCTACAAAAAAAAGCGGTACATTAGGTAATACAGAACTTGTACTGGAGAAAAACGTAAAAGAGATAATGAAAAAGGCACAAGAAATGGAAAGGCAAGTGGATCAGAGGGAGTTGTGATGGAATTGTGGAAATATGAGCACTCTTAAATGGTGAGCCTTACATGTAAACTGTTCAATTTTATTGTGGATGGAGAGGAAATAACAAGAAAGTGGTATGTATCATAAATACCTTCTATCTACAAAGAAGGAAACGAGAAGCACCCAAATAATTATAGGGGAATTAGTGTTACGGCTTCTATCAGGAAAAAAGGCTGAAGAAAGAGATTGGGGGAAGGATGCAAGAGGAACAGGCAGGTTTTAGAGTTGGACAATCGTGTATGGATCGTATTTTTAGCCTTAGACAAATAAGTGAAAAGATGTATTCTAAGGGTCACGAAGTAAACCTAATATTTGTGGATTTAGAAAAGGCATATGAATCTGTATTCATCAACGGATTTTAGGAAGCGATGGAGTATTTAGATGTAGAAGCACAACAGATACCCCTAATTCAATGAATATTCCATCAATTGTACGCATGAGTTAAAGTAGAGGGAAAGTTGAGTGAGACATTCCACACATCGAAAGAGCTTAGACAAGGCTGCAATACGTCGCTGTCCCTGTTTAAAATATATATCCAGTATATATCTGAAAGGTGGAATCAGTGATGTAGAGGTAAGGGATTTTCTTTCCGGCATTATAGTATCTACTCTTTAATATTTGCCGATGATCAGTTACTGACAGCACAAAGCAGAGAGGATGTCAAATATATGATAAAGAGGTTAACGGTAGCATTTGAACAAGGTAGGATTAGAATAAATAGCAGCAAAACAGAATATCTGGCAGTGGGAGGAGGCGGAAGGAATACAGTATCACCGCAAGGACCTATTAAAGCTGTAAAGCATTTTATATACTTAGGATCGATTATCCATTCCTCGGGAAGCTCTGATGCAGATGTGGAACGCAGGATCTCGCAGGCAAGAGGACCAATTAAAATGCTAAATGGAGTTCTTAGGAGCGGGGCAATATCAAAAGACGCAAAGAAAAGAATTCTGTAAACAGTAATGGAAACATACTAACATTCGGTGCAGAAGAGTGGGCCCTGGGGCAGCAGGAGAGAAGAAGGGTATAAGCAGTAGAGATGATGGAATAAGAAGGGCAGCCAGGATATCCAGAACAGAACGGGGAAGAAATGAGGAAATTTGAAAGATAATGGATATTGGTCAATCCGTTGTGCAAAGAATTGAGAATAAAACTCTTCAATGGTATGAACTTGAACGGCGAATAGAGCACGGACGATGGACAAAAGCAATCCTGGAATGGTCGCCGCCAGAAAGGAGGAAGCGTAGACAGCCGAGATTTTGAGCAGGACTAATTGGAATGATGAGGAAGAGGGATCGGAAAGAGGAAGACTGCCACGACCACGAAGGCTGGCGAATAGTATTACGGTGCAACTGCTGGAGAATGGAGAAGCCCTTAAAAATAAAAGTAACGCAATGTCGATCAAGAAACGCAGTGAGTTGAGAAACTTACATGAAAGAAAATATTTAGGATTTGCATAAGACAGCGCTTGACATATAGTTATTGCGTAACTCGTGCAAAGTTACAGAGCTGTGCTTCGGATACAGATCGAGTGTAGTAATTTGTGGCAGAGCTAATTAAAAAAAGAAGCAATATATGTACCAAAGAAAATCTTCGAAAAAACAGCCTTACTGCAGAATGTGAATCAAACACTTTCTGTAAACAAGTAGACTTCAGCGGGTGGTGTCAGTCTCATTAAAAGCCTTGCCTACACTGCAGCATCGCCTTTTAGGATGTCCACACCGACTGCTGAATGGTTAGCCTGACGGACTGCCGTCCTAAGGGGCCCGTGTTCGATTCCCGGCTGGGTCGGGGATTTTCTCCGCTCAGGGACTGGGTGTTGTGTTGTCTTCATCATCATTTCATCCCCATCCGGCGCGCAGGTAGCCCAATGTGGCGTCGAATGCAATAAGACCTGCACCGAGGCGGCCGGACCTGCCCCGTAAGGGGCCACCCGGCCAATGACGCCAGACGCTCATTTCCATTTACCTTATAGGATATAAGATGACGCGGCGGTACACCCAAATGGATTTTGATCTGATAAACACATCGTCTATTTCAAGAATATTTTTTCAGCCGAATTGTCTTTTCTCTTTCCTTCTCCTTTTTTTAACTTAGCACATTTAAATTGTCACATGTATTTCGTAATGTACCAGACGCAAAAAAATAGTAACAGCAGTGCTTGTGGGAACACACCATACACGAGGGGCGTTCAATAAGTAATGCAACACTTTTTTTTTCTCGGCCAATTTCTGTCGAAAAAATTCGGAATTTGCCGTGGGACGTCGTGGTGTGCCGGATGTTCATCGTTCCGGCGGCTCGAATTCGAGCGCCCGCCCGCTCGACCGCGAAATGGATGTCGCTGGCCTGCAGTTCGCCTCTATGTTGCCGGTGGAGCGCTTGGGATCAGGAGCGTGGAGCGCTAAGGGCAAGAAAGTAGAGGCAGCTGGCTCTGGAAATTACTTTTCGTAACATCTCCTGTCGTACTATGGAGTGTGGAATGTTATTCTTTTGGGAACACAGTGTTGGCTGGCAATAGTGAACTGCAGGTCCACTTAGTTCTTTGAATTGTCGTTCTAAAGAAATTGTTTTATTAAGCCTTTGATACTGATAACGAAAAATTGGACATTACGTCTTGAAAGAACGTTGTTTTTTTTAATGTTATAATTGATTGGTGATTTATACTGTTTGTCGGAGAGAGTTCTTAACGTCGTTGTAGCAGTCGGTTGTATTTGTCCAGGCACGCATTCTTGGGTGATGCATGTAGATTTACACTCCTGGAAATGGAAAAAAGAACACATTGACACCGGTGTGTCAGACCCACCATACTTGCTCCGGACACTGCGAGAGGGCTGTACAAGCAATGATCACACGCACGGCTCAGCGGACACACCAGGAACCGCGGTGTTGGCCGTCGAATGGCGCTAGCTGCGCAGCATTTGTGCACCGCCGCCGTCAGTGTCAGCCAGTTTGTCGTGGCATACGGAGCTCCATCGCAGTCTTTAACACTGGTAGCATGCCGCGACAGCGTGGACGTGAACCGTATGTGCAGTTGACGGACTTTGAGCGAGGGCGTATAGTGGGCATGCGGGAGGCCGGGTGGACGTACCGCCGAATTGCTCAACACGTGGGGCGTGAGGTCTCCACAGTACATCGATGTTGTCGCCAGTGGTCGGCGGAAGGTGCACGTGCCCGTCGACCTGGGACCGGACCGCAGCGACGCACGGATGCACGCCAAGACCGTAGGATCCTACGCAGTGCCGTAGGGGACCGCACCGCCACTTCCCAGCAAATTAGGGACACTGTTGCTCCTGGGGTATCGGCGAGGACCATTCGCAACCGTCTCCATGAAGCTGGGCTACGGTCCCGCACACCGTTAGGCCGTCTTCCACTCACGCCCCAACATCCTGCAGCCCGCCTCCAGTGGTGTCGCGACAGGCGTGAATGGAGGGACGAATGGAGACGTGTCGTCTTCAGCGATGAGAGTCGCTTCTGTCTTGGTGCCAATGATGGTCGTATGTGTGTTTGGCGCCGTGCAGGTGAGCGCCACAATCAGGACTGCATACGACCGAGGCACACAGGGCCAACACCCGGCATCATGGTGTGGGGAGCGATCTCCTACACTGGCCGTACACCACTGGTGATCGTCGAGGGGACACTGAATAGTGCACGGTACATCCAAACCGTCATCGAACCCATCGTTCTACCATTCCTAGACCGGCAAGGGAACTTGCTGTTCCAACAGGACAATGCACGTCCGCATGTATCCCGTGCCACCCAACGTGCTCTAGAAGGTGTAAGTCAACTACCCTGGCCAGCAAGATCTCCGGATCTGTCCCCCATTGAGCATGTTTGGGACTGGATGAAGCGTCGTCTCACGCGGTCTGCACGTCCAGCACGAACGCTGGTCCAACTGAGGCGCCAGGTGGAAATGGCATGGCAAGCCGTTCCACAGGACTACATCCAGCATCTCTACGATCGTCTCCATGGGAGACTAGCAGCCTGCATTGCTGCGAAAGGTGGATATACACTGTACTAGTGCCGACATTGTGCATGCTCTGTTGCCTGTGTCTATGTGCCTGTGGTTCTGTCAGTGTGATCATGTGATGTATCTGACCCCAGGAATGTGTCAATAAAGTTTCCCCTTCCTGGGACAATAAATTCACGGTGTTCTTATTTCAATTTCCAGGAGTGTATTTACTATATTGTGATCCGTTACTGCAACCTTAATTTCACTGTGTCTCCGAGTGTTCACTTTTGATGCAGAATCGGAATCCGTAGTGGAAGATGATCTGATTGTATTACCGACAGCCAACGTTGAGAAATGCGTAAACTGCTGGACGGTAGTCCCTACAGAACCAACACTGCCGGGTGCTGCAGGTCTTGTGCAGCACCGATCGGCGCGAAACGAGGTACTCGTAAGTATTGTTTGAGGCTGATGCGCAGTAGTATCACGAAGTGTGGCCCCTTTAGCTGTTAGGTCGTTGTCGCGCCACTTGCTGCTACTGATCTGGTTTGCCAAAATTACAGAAAGTTGCGGTTTGTTCATTTTTGTCTATTTTGCCCACTGTGTTAAGGGCCGGCGGGGTTGCTTTACACCGTACATGGGGATGTGGCTGTACACCTCTTCCCATTGTGTGTTGTCTATAGGGTACTACAAAAGGGTACGGTCAAACTTTCAGGAAACATTCCTCACACGCAAAGAAAGAAAATATGTTATGTGGACATGTGTCCGTAAACGCTTACTTTCCATGTTAGAGCTCATTTTTTTACTTCTCTTCAAATCACATTAATCATGGAATGGAAACACACAGCAAAAGAACGTACCAGCGTGACTTCAAACACTTTGTTACAGGAAATGTTCAAAATTTTATTGACTCGTGACTCCATGGAGTGTCCTGTGCACCACGACCAGATAATGGATATACTTAGAAGGAGAGACAGCATTGGTCGTATTTTTTTGTTTTATTAGCCGCAAAATCGATTTTCGGTCACTTAGTGGCCATCCTCAGTGCTGTAATATACATTTTAAATTGGTAGGCACTGGTGTCAACAAGCTTAGAGCGATCACATAAACTGTGATCGCTCTAAGCTTGTTGACACCAGTGCCTACCAATTTAAAATGTATATTACAGCACTGAGGATGGCCACTAAGTGACCGAAAATCGATTTTGCGGTTAATAAAACAAAAAAATACGACCAACGCTGTCTCTCCTTCTAAGTATATAAATGTCCTCCGTTAGCGAGGATACATGCATCCACCCTCCGTAACATGGCATCCCTGATGCAGCCCTGGAGAATGGCGTATTGTATCACAGCCGTCCACAATACGAGCACGAGGAGTCTACATTTGGTACCGGGGTGCCGTAGACAAGAGCTTTCAAATGCCCCATAAATGAAAGTCAAGAGGGTTGAGGTCAGGAGAGCGTGGAGGCCATGGAATTGGTCAGCGTCTACCAATCCATCGGTCACCGAATCTGTTGTTGAGAAGCGTACGAACACTTCGACTGAAACGTGCAGGAGCTCCATCGTGCATGAACCACATGTTGTGTCGTACTTGTAAAGGCACATGTTCTAGGAGCACAGGCAGAGTATCCCGTATGAAATCATGATAACGTGCTCCACTGAGCGTAGGTGGAAGAACATGGGACCCAATCAAGAAATCACCAACAATGCCTGCCCAAACGTTCACAGAAAATCTGTGTTGACGACGTGATTGCACAATTGCGTGCGGATTCTCGTCAGCCCACACATGTTGATTGTGAAAATTTACAATTTGATCACGTTGGAATGAAGCCTCATCCGTAAAGAGAACATTTGCACTGAAAAGAGGATTGACACATTTTTGGATGAACCATTCGCAGAAGTGTACCCGTGGAGGCCAATCAGCTGCTGATAGTGCCTGCACACGCTGTACATGGTACGGGAACAACTGGTTCTCCCGTAGCACTCTCCATACAGTGACGTGGTCAACGTTACCTTGTACAGCAGCAACTTCTCTGACGCTGACATTAGGGTTATCGTCAACTACACGAAGAATTGCCTCGTCCATTGCAGGTGTCCTCGTCGTTCTAGGTCTTCCCCAGTCGCTAGTCATAGGCTGCAATGTTCCGTGCTCCCTAAGACGCCGATCAATTGCTTCGAACGTCTTCCTGTCGGGACACCTTCGTTCTGGAAATCTGTCTCGATACAAACGTACTGCGCCACGGCTATTGCCCCGTGCTAATCCATACATCAAATGGGCATCTGCCAACTCCGCATTTGTAACCATTGCACTGACTGCAAAACCACGCTCGTGATGAACACTAACCTGTTGATGCTACGTACTGTAGAGCAATGAGTCGCATGTCAACACAAGCACCGAAGTCAACATTACCTTCCTTCAATTGGGCCAACTGGCGTTGAATAGAGGAAGTACAGTACATACTGACGAAACTAAAATGAGCTCTAACATGGAAATTAAGCGTTTCCGGACACATATCCACACCGTTGGGTGGCTTGCGGAGTATAAATGTAGATGTAGAACAACTTTTCTTTATTTGTGTGTGAGGAATGTTTCCTGAAAGTTTGGCCGTACCTTTTTGTAACACGCTGTATACAAGAAATGGTTCAAATGGCTCTAAGCACTATGGGACTTAACATCTGAGGTCATCAGTCCCCTAGACTAAGAACTACTTAAACCTAACTGATCTAAGGACATTACACACATCCGGATTGAAGGGCCTAGAAGCGCTCGGCCACAACGGCCTGCGTTGTTTGTGCAAAGGGCTATCCAATGCTGCTAAATCATTGAGGCGTTTGCGCCAGGGCCCACGTGGTCGAATCAGTGGAAGTTTTCCGCATAATCGTAACATTGTTTAAGGTGTCATATGCCTAAGATTATAGGGATTAAACATTAAGGGTGTGTTAGTGGTGTCCCGCACGATTCTAAGTAAAACCGAACCGTTAAAGTCCTTTATTCCGGCATGCTGTTAAGAAAAAATTAAAAAAAAAAACAACCATAGATTTAGAATAGCTGGTGCCTCGAAGGGCCATCTCGGTAATTTTAGAGGTGGTGCACCACTTTACTATTTTGGAAATAAGATAATTTAAATCAGAAGTAAGGATGTTAAGCAAGAATTCCTTAGCATAACTTTATCTCGAGCTGCTCTCAGCCATCATATACCGGTGCGTGATTTGTGTTGGTTGAGGTGTTTGGGCAGTAACGAGTTAAAGTGCTGTGCTGCATGATAAGCCGGTGCAGTGGGCGTTATTAATCATTGTACGTGCGTGGTTTGTAGTGGTGGATGTTCCTGTGTGAGTGTATGTCCGTCGTATTTGGTATACCTGTTTTGTGAGTGATTCTTGTTCACGGGGCCAAACAAAGTAATTAAACTCAGATATCAGTAGTAGTAGTAGAAGTAGTAGTAGCAATACAGCGATTTCAATCAGTCTGCCAGGATAAATGTTTTTAAACTTTTTATATAAGTCATTGTGAGCTTGAAGGAAATCAAATTGCTTTTGTTTTTTGAATTCAATTTCAACTACCCGTAGTACTTTCATAGTCCGTCTGTATCGTTGTTGGATTAACTACTGTTGATTGTGGGAACACTGCAAGTGTGTCGTTGCCTTATGGCGGTCTCAGCTGCAGGTTGAAATCTGTGCCTATGACTAGAGAAACCGAGGTGCCTACCGCGTCCCTCTGAGCTGATGGTCCTGTAACCGCGAGGCCGGCAGCCCTGTGGCCAGCCAAGAGTACCAGCCTCATCTGAGGAATGTTCTTGTTAACAAATGGTATTCAGCTCAGTCTCGTCAGTTAATTACCGCAGCCCTCCACTCCCAACCGCGAAAAATCCTGCACAGTGGAATGTTCCCTCTTCAGACCCCATAGCTTCATGAATGTGTGACAGTTGGCGGCGCTCTATGTACCCTTCAAAATAGCGTCTGTAATGGAGTTGCGTTCCAAGAAGAGGGCTATCATTGAGCTCGTTTTGGTGGACAACCAGAACATCGAAGATATTCGTGGGCGCCTTTAGAATATCTACGGAGACCTGTCACTGAACAAAAGCACGTTGAGTCGTCGGGTGCGGTGTCTGTCATCACAGCAACAGGGTCGAACAGACCTGTCCGTTCTCCCGCGTGCCAGCCGGTCGCACACATGTTGATCTACGGATCACGATATTTGAGCATTACGAGATTGGTTGTGACAATCTTTTGTCGAGTGTCATCACAGGCTATGAAACATGACTTTCTCACTTCGAACCTGGAAGAAAAGGGCAACTCATGGAGTGGCACCAACCATCTCTCCTCACACCTTCAGTCACAGCTTAAGCCGGTAAAGTCATGGCTACGGTCTTCTGGGAGTCTCGTGGTGCAACGATCAACTCTGAAGTGCATCGTGATACCCTCAGGAAGTTGAAGTAACGACTTCTGCGTATTCTTCGCCACAAAAAATCAAACAAATTTCTGTTTCTCTTGACATCGCAGGGTCAGCTGTAACGGGACAGCCTCTAGCATTTCTTTCTCTCAACAGTAGTTGTCGATACCAGTATTATTTTTCGAATTTTGAACAGGTCAGTATTATCTCAGCTGCTTTTCTGAAAACTTTCATATAATTTTATACACAGTATGTTGTATTTCAAGCTAAAATTCAAGCTAGTTCTTAATTGACAGATAAAATTATTTTTTAGAAGCATTTGAAATTAACAATTATTTGACACAATTAAAATTTCTATTATTAATTACGGAATATAGTACTGTTTACTATGTTTACTTCTGGATTTATTTATGAATTAATAATCGAAACTAACGGAAATTCACTTGTCAAGAAAAATTTTAAAATCTTAGGACTATTGTTATTTCCACTGAGTGAGACAGTAGTAAGCATGTCTGTAATGTGATCGGAAGTATTTTTGTATTTTGTGTGAACAATATTATTTCGGCTTTGTTAATGACAAAAATAAAAAGACTGTGTGATATACTAAAATGTTGTTGTTGTGGTCTTCAGTCCTGAGTCTGGTTTGATGCAGCTCTCCATGCTACTCCTGCGCAAGCTTTTTCATCTCCCAGTACTTACTGCAACCTACATCCTTCTGAATCTGCTTTGTGTATTTATCTCTTCGTCTCCCTCTACGATTTTTACCCTCCACGCTGCTCTCCAATACTAAATTGGTGATCCCTTGATGCCTCAGGACATGTCCTACTGTAAGTAGGCTGTTTAGGTTTTTATGTTGGTAACGCCACGTAGCGCTCTGTATGCAAATCACTGGCTGTGCTGTGTGCAGTGTGTGGCTGGTTGACATTGTTGGAATATTCACTATTCTAGTTTTGGGCAGTTGGATGTGAACAGCGTGTAGCATTGTGCAGTTGGAGGTGAGCCGCGAGCAGTGTCGGATGTGGGGAGAGAGGTGCCAGAGTTTTAAGATGTTAATATGTGCTGACGATATGGACGTGTGTCCGTCAGAAAAACGAAATTTGCCGAACTGGATGTCACTAATTATATATATATATATATATATATATATATATATATATATATATATATATATATATATAATGACTTTTGAACACTATTAAGGTAAATACATTGTTTGTTCTCTATCAAAATCTTTCATTTGCTAACTATATGCCTATCAGTAGTTAGAATTTTTATTTAGGTGGCAATATTGGCGCTCGTGTATTACAGTAGTTCGAGTAACGAAGGTTTTTGGTGAGGTAAGTGATTCATGAAAGGTATAGGTTACTGTTAGTCATGGCCATTCTTTTGTAGGGAGTATTGATAGTCAGACTGCGTTGCGCGAAAAATATTGTGTGTCAGTTTAGTGTTGATCAGAATAAGTAAAGAGAAAAATGTCTGAGTACGTTCAGTTTTGCTCAGCTGTTTGAAAATCAAGTAACGTAGAGGTTTTCCAGCATTGTCATTTATAAATTTTTCCAAGGGGACGTTTCACTACCAACCGATCTCTTCTTCTAGTCAAGTTGTGCCACAAACTCCTCTTCTCCCCAATTCTATTCAATACCTCCTCATTAGTTATGTGATCTACCCATCTAATCTTCAGCATTCTTCTGTAGCATCACATTTCGGAAGCATCTATTCTCTTCTTGTCCAAACTATTTATTGTCCATGTTTCACTTCCATACATGGTTACACTCCATACAAACACTTTCAGAAACGACTTCCTAACACTTAAATCTATACTCGATGTTAATAAATTTCTCTTCTTCAGAAACGCTTTCCTTGCCATTGCCAGTCTGTATTTTATATCCTCTCTACTTCGACCATCTTCAGTTATTTTGCTCCTCAAATAGCAAAACTCCTTTACTACTTTAAGTGTCTCATTTCGTATTCTAAATCCCTCAGCATCACCCGACTTAATTCGACTACATTCCATTATCCTCGTTTTGCTTTTGTTGATGTTCATCTTATATCCTCCTTTCAAGACACTGTCCATTTCATTCAACTGCTCTTCCAGGTCCTTTGCTGTCTCTGACAGAATTACAATGTCATCGGCGAACCTCAAAGTTTTTATTTCTTCTCCATGGATTTTAGTATCCACTCCGAATTTTTCTTTTGAACTAAAATGTGACAAAATATATTAACGTAACAGCAAAAATTCTGCAATAACAATCTTCAAATTTATTTAAATCAGTTCAGCCATGACGACCTAAAATGTGAGAATTTCAGCTTCAAGAATCGGATCCCTAGACAAGAATAGCTGGAGCCAACTGTATGTGAAAAGATAAGTAAACTAGAACGTTTATTGTAATCTTCGCTCCTCTCAAATCTTCATAAAAGACTAGTGTGGACAGGAAGGAGGGGGAAAATTACGCTGCGCACCCGAGAGGAGCTCACAAAAATACATTTAAGTGTTTCTCCTCGTCCACCTTACAGCCCTCATCTCGCATCTTCCGAATTCCGTCTGCTCGACCCAATAAAGGATGCACTCCGCTGAAAGCAGTACGTGGGTGATAGTGGGGCTATTGATGGAGTGAGACTCTGGCTCCGACCTCGACCAGTAGAGTTGTACTACACGGATATACAGGCCCCTCCAGTAAGGTGGCGTAAGGACGTCGGTGTGAATGGAGATTGAGTTGAAAAATAGCGTTTTGTACCTAAGACCGCGGGAAATAGTATGGTATGTTGGA
This sequence comes from Schistocerca cancellata, assembly GCF_023864275.1. Classification (NCBI taxonomy): domain Eukaryota; kingdom Metazoa; phylum Arthropoda; class Insecta; order Orthoptera; family Acrididae; genus Schistocerca; species Schistocerca cancellata. Next base: position 1,034,059,054 of record NC_064626.1, read on the forward strand.
ATCCTGAATAAAACTAATCTGTTTTCAAAAAAGGTGTTGAACGTCCCTCGTAGTCGTGGTGTCTACATGCCCTATGTGAAGATGTGTGTGTGTGTGTGTGTGTGTGTGTGTGTGTGTGTGTGTGTGTGTGCTGGTGAGAGAGAGCTGATGTTCTGAAGCAGAGGTAAAACCGAGCGGGTGGCCAAACGGTTAAAGACACTAGATTTGCAGTTAGGATGATCGCTATTCAGTGCCCCCTCCGACCTCTCAATCTTATGATCTCCATGATTACTTTATTGATTAAGATAAATAACGGAATGATTACTTTGGAAAGAAATGGCAGACTTCGTATATCTTGTTCAATCCTAGCTGGAGCTGAGTCTCTAATGGCCTATTAGTTTGTAAAACATAACTCTAATTATCTTGTTTCTTCCTTGCAGACGTAATGATGGATCATACTTCATTTATATGGACAATGACGATGACCTTATGATATCTCAATTGAATATATTTTGTGCTTGGAAATTTTGGAAATACTGAACTTTTCACTCTCTGTAACTTCGATACGGAGCATCTGAACCGCACTTGACAAATTGTTAGGTGCCCATTCAACAGAATGAGCTCGGGGACAGGTTTTTTGACAATTGCTTTCCAGTATCTTGACAGAGAGAGAGAGAGAGAGAGAGAGAGAGAGAGAGAGTTGTAGTCTACCCGTGATAAAGGTTGTTTGCCCTGTAGTACATGTTATTAAAGTAAGCTTGGACATCGAGTCATCTTATTTGGGAACATGACTCTACAGAATAAACAGGAGGAGTGTTTTGTGGAGAAAGGTCATGACGATGATGCAGCACTTCGTCTTCTTGCGTTGGTCACAAAAATATTTACAAGGACAACTTTATTTCTTCTATCTGGTTGGGGACGACGGGATTGCATGTACGATAGTCGTACGACTATCTGTTGTTCATGTGAATATAGAAACGCAGTACCCCTGTTCCAGAGGCGTGAAACAGACTGTAACTACGCCGATAATCATAATTTTCATCTTAAAATTACGTTAGTGGTGCTGAATGGTGACTATTAATTTCATTAACCCAGGTAATTCAGCGCACTGTGTGCAAAATTATTTCCTAATTTTATTACCATTGAGCGTATGTTAGTGGAAACAGCTACAATTGATTACTTAGAGATCTGTAGCGATTACCGAATGGTAATAATTTGTAATTTATTTAGTTTATGGCTTGTCATCTTTTGACTTCTTAAACTTTTATCTGTCCGCTGTCACTGAGCAATCAATTATGTCATAAGCATGTCAAACAATAATAATGTTAAAGGCAAACGATGAATTGCTTTCATGAAATGCGTTCCCTTCAAATATTGTAGACGATTTGTTTTTTAGCTGTCGATGTACTTAGCAGTCATCAAACCGAATATAGGTGCCTAACAAAAAACGTTGAAACAATTGACGAAATTATAACTTCTGATCGAGACGTCTTAAGCCAATATTTCCGTAAGACAAACTTCTCCTAACATACATCCAACATATCTTGTGATTCAGTTAGACGGAACACTTCCTTTTAAGGAGCACGTGCTAAGATCAAAAACATAAATGAGATTCTCCATAAGTCCTGTGGCACAAGTTAGAGACTGTCAGCAGGTACTTTTCGAGTATCAGCACTCTGAATGGTGTACTCAACAGCAGGGTACTATGCGTCTGCCTGGCTTGACAGTCTATACGTGAAACAGATAGAGCTACAACTTAGCGCATCCAACCACATTGTTAACGGGTCATTACAATCTATTCCCACATCCTGGTTACCTATGTTGAGCCACATTCCACCTCCTGTTATCAGACGGAAGAGTGTGCTTCTACGTGAATACTAGAAGAGTGTTGATAACTTTGATATTCCAATACTAAACCACATATTTGTTTTGGAGCAAGTAAGATTAAGATCAAGACAACCCACTCTTGTAACAGCTAGAAATCGTAGCGAAAATGAATTCGGTGTCACTGATGAATAGAAACGCTGTTGGAAACAAAACTTTCCTCCAAAATGCCTCAAACTGCCCTGCATCTAGGGGAAACCCCATCGATTTGACCAGTCTAGGGCAATTTGGACTACACTGAATCTAAGGTGAACGAGCCATGGTGGATGTGCAGACGCTCTCCACAAGAAGGGCACATCTTAATCATCATCTTGTGAGTATGGAGTGGAACGACAGACAGTTGCTCGTGTATCGATATGTTCGTTACCTACCTACAAGGGTCCCTCCAAGGACTTCCAGGCAGTGAGGAGTGGTGTAATAAGCGATGTAATAGGCCTTGATAGTCGCCTATAACTCATTTGTGTTATATTGTGCTGGGGAGGTGTGTAGAAATGTTGGTATGTAGTAGTTCAGTAATCTTTTTATCTGATTCAGAAATTCTTAATGTAAGCCATAAGATAAATAAATAAACCGACTAAAGTTTTGCGTTCACGGAATGCGAAGCAACACCAAATGGCTTAACGCAACGAAAATTTTTGAAACCTATTTGTCTGCATCTTTTCAGCTGACTCTTCGTGTGTAGTATTTCAGGAACTCGTTACTCGTTAGTAGTTTCTTTAGAGACACTAAGGCATCCAGCCAACAGCGTCTTGCATCTCCTTCTGGACCTTTGAGTGCATCTATCCTTCCATTTTCCTTCTGTATTACTGATTTTGTGTCTCAGTTATTGTCGCTTCTTTATAATACCATTAAATACTTATAACACAGTCGTCAACCAACGCAAAGGAGGAGAATCGTGTAAGCCATTGATTTGTCAATAGCGTTAACTTTGCCCTCTATGGTATAGTATTTTAACTGTTCGTGTCTTATGTTTTGCGAGGTGGAAATAAGGGACAGTCCCAAGAATGGAAAACCCCCTACAATCTCACTACGACTGGTGGCTATGCCAGAACTGTGAACAAGTCGATGTGCGGATTCTATCCTGTTCTGGATCACTATCTTCTGACATTCAGAACATAGCAAGGATTTCATGAAATTAGAAAGCGTCTGAATTTATCCTGCTCCATGTCCTTTAAACTGACGTCCACAACAAATGGAGACGGGTCAGACCTAGGTGCATATATTTCTGTTGATGAGATCTCAAAGTAATCCTTATGGCTGACATCTGGTAGTCTGGAGACTTGCACAAACACGATTGGTGTTGAACACTCCTGAAACTATTCTGACACAATTCAGAAGGGATAAGATGGTGCTCTGTCTTGATAAGCTATATGGCATATACGTATTGCTATTTATGTACCAACGGATACAAATGGTTAGACAGTATGTAACAATACCACTTGTCACCATTCTCTTGAACAAAGGTTCAAAGGCTCTGAGCACTATGGGACTTAACATCTATGGTCATCAGTCCCCTAGTACTTAGAACTACTTAAACCTAACTAACCTAAGGACAGCACACAACACCTAGTCATCAAGAGGCAGAGAAAATCCCTGACCTCGCCGGGAATCGAACCCGGGAACCCGGGCGTGGGAAGCGTGAACGCTACCGCACGACCACGAGCTGCGGACTCTGTTGAACAAAGCGGGTCTGATCCGACTACTCTTATTTGGACATTTTCGAATTTACGAACGTGACAATGGTTCAGCAATGACTTTCGTTTTGGTTATGGTATTGTATCAATTTCAGTAAAACATGTCTACGGTCGTAACCAAAAATTTATTGACAAGGTGATTGTGCCCCTCTGTTCGCCGTGAGCTGTCGCTTTCGATTTATTTGCTACCACTAGAGGTTGTGGAGGAATGTGTTTGCAGTGGGTGTTGGTGATCTAGTGGTACTTCAAGCGTCACGACGTGAAGGAGGTACGTTCCTGACAGCAAAGCAAACGCTGAATGTGATGATCCTGCAGGTTCTCTTGCTTATCGAGTTTCTCCAGGTGTTAATTACAACCTTATTGCTACCCACAGTAAGTCGACTTGCGCACACACGAAGTGTGCGTCATAGTCGATCTGTCTGCGCCGTAAACAACACTTGTATTTCTGTGTATAATTGGAAGAAGCCATTGCGTTTCAAAGGAAAATAACGCTTCCAACTGCAGTACAGATCTCCCGAAAATCTGTGTAGTTCTTGCGGGTAATTATGTGTGTGGACGTTCTGCTTGACATTAACAGCCAATGCCTCCTTCCATCGTGGAGGGGAACGTTCAAATGGTTCAAATGGCTCTGAGCACTATGGGACTCAACATCTTAGGTCATAAGTCCCCTAGAACTTAGAACTACTTAAACCTAACTAACCTAAGGACATCACACACACCCATGCCCGAGGCAGGATTCGAACCTGCGACCGTAGCAGTCCCGCGGCTCCGGACTGCAGCGCCAGAACCGCTAGACCACCGCGGCCGGCGAGGGGAACGTTACTTACGGCTGAGGCGAAGACTGAATGTGATGATCCTGTGGTTCTCTTGATGACTGAGTTTTTCCATGTGATAATTACAGCCTTACGACTACCCCTCCTACTTCCGTTGTGCGCAGACGTACTGTGTTTCACCGTTGATCTATTTCACGCCTTAAACAGAAGTTTGTACTCATGCTCATAAATTAAGGACAATGCTGATACATGGTGAAACAACGCTCTGGTGGGTGGTTTGCGGGTTTAAATCACTTCGGGTATGACCATGCGGTGCATTTGACCTGCGGTCGTCGCACGATGGTGCTGGCAGCAGTCCACATATGCAGAGGTATGTTGGTGCATATCAGAGTACGGTGCAGCAAGTAAGTGTGCAGACGTTTTCAGACGTGCTAATGGTGACTGTGTGTTGAAAATGGCTCAAAGAACACTTATTGATGACGTTATGAGGGGTAGAGTTCTAGGGCGACTGGAGGCTGGTCAAACACGGCAGGTCGTAGCACGGCCCCTCCGAGTGGCACAAACTGTGATCTTAAGACTATGGCAACGATTCCAGCAGACAGGAAACGTGTCCAGGCGCTACAGTACGGGACGTCCACAGTGTTAAACACCACAAGAAGACCCATATCTCACCATCAGTGCCATCAGACGGCCACGGAGTACTGCAGTTAGCATTTCACGGGATCTTACCGTAGCCACTGTAACAGTTGTCTCCAGACACACAGTCTACGGACGACTGAGCAGACATCGTTTATTCGGCCGGAGACCAGCAAGGTGCATTCCACTGACCTCTGGTCACAGTAGAGCCCGTAAAGCCTGGTGTCAAGAACACAGTACATGGTCATTGAAACAGTGGTCCCAAGTTATGTTCATGGACGAGTCCAGGTACGGTCTGAACAGTGATTCTTGTCGGGTTTTCATCTGGCGTGAACCAGGAAGCAGATACCAACCCCTTAATGTCCTTGAAAGGGACCTGTATGGAGGTAGTGGTTTGATGGTGTGAGGTGGGATTATGATTGGTGCACGCACACCCCTGCATGTCTTTGACAGAGGAACTGTAAGAAGTCAGGTGTATCGGGACGTCATTTTGCACCTTTTCTGGGGTGCAGTGGGTCCCACCTTCCTCCTGATGGATGATAACGCACAGCCCCACGGAGCTGCCATCGTGGAGGAGTACTTTGAAACAAAAGATATCAGGCGAATGGAGTGGCCTACCTGTTCTCCAGACCTAAACCCCATCGGGTACATCTGGGATGCTCTCGGTCGATGTATCGCTGCACGTCTTCAAACCAGTAGGACACTTCAGGAGCTCCGACAGGCATTGGTGCAAGAGTGGGAGGCTATACCCCAGCAGCTGCTCGACCACCTGATCCAGAGTATGCCAACATGTTGTTCGAACTGTGTACATGTGCACGGTGATCATGTCCCACATTGTTGTCGGGGTACACGAGCATGAAACAGTGGCGTTTTGTACCACAAGTGTTTCGGGACGGTTTTCTCAACTTATCACCAACCGTGGACTTACAGATCTGTGTCGTGTGTGTTCCCTATGTGCCTATGCTATTAGCGCTAGTTTCGTGTAATGCCACGTTGTGTGGCTCCAAATTTTGCAATTATCCTTAATTTATGAGCATGAGTGTATTTTGGTATATAACTGGATACCGAATGAGACAAGCCATTGCGTTTGAGAGGAGAGTAACACATCCAGCTACAGTACAGATCTCCCGAAAATATGTGTAGTTATTCTGTTTAATTGTGTGTGGACGTTCTCCTTAACATTTACAGCCAATGGCGCCCTTTGTTGTGTTCTTAATGAGGCTTACTTCCGCAATGTTGGGCTGGTGTTCTCAGGAACTAGGCCTTATTGTCAAGGCCGCTCGCCGTGTCAGAACTGCAAATCATTGGGCCTCTTCGGTGTGGGGAGACGTGTGTGGGGAGGGGGTTCACCGCAGGGCGCGATGTTTTGCACATAATGTTGCCGGTCGGCCGAGACGTGCTAATAAAAGACGGCGAGCGGGCGGCCGGCCGTAGAAGCGAAAGGACGCCGCCTCCGCAGCTGCGCCGGACAATGGCGCACAACACAGCGCTTTGCGCGGCCGTCTTCATCGCGCTAACACTCCTAGCCGGTAAGTTGAACCGCCTCGATTTAACGTTCCCATAGATTCCCTAAATAACTGGAGAGAAATGTCGGGGCTTTCAGCAAGGCCACGTTAAGTTCCTCTCCTAACGTCACCCAAGTAAGCTGATGCTTAGTCTGTAATACCTAGACCATTACCCCCGCTTGTAATCAAATATTAGCTAGTACCCCCCACCCCTCACTTTTCCATTGCTCTCATCATCACTAACTTACAGTCCAACTGAACTTTAGAATGATATAGAAGTTGATGAATGATATTTAGTTATAGTTGGTGTGTTATCAAGCCGCAAACTATCAGTCAAGGAGACAGTTGGTATTACTTATGTCTAGTAGTCTTCTTTTATATTTGAGTGGTCCCACAACTCCTTTTCAAGTAAGAACGCTGACTATCTATAGTGAACGTAGACATTTGTTACAAAACACAGTTCCTCTCCCTAGTGACACTTACTTCAGCTGCACCCCGATTTAAAATTAAGCCCAGTTAAAATGTGTGCACTATACTTACTGTTTGAAAATCACTTGCTTGTTGCCTCCTTAATTCTGAAATGGCAGAAATTGGAAGTATTCAGGCCGTTAGTGCAATGTGTCTGAAGGCTCTAATAACAATAATGATAATAATGTGTTCAGCGCTATACTAGTCCTTACCAAGTTACTATTGTGCCATCCTGTCCATAGTTTCTGAGTGAGTAATTAAGCAATTTCTGGTGTATTGCAAGAGCTGTTTATAATCTGGTGAAGACATTTTAATGAGATATGTAGCGTTTGTTACGTGTGTATTTCACTTTTACCGTCATCGACTTACGCTACTAACATAGTGTTTGTGTACTGGAAGGACTGTGTGAGGAACCTATAACCTGCACCGTATAGTGTCACACATCATTGCTAGTAATTGAGAAAAAAAAATTACTGATACCTTAGAGCCTTACGAAATTGCGATAATAGTAAGATCTTTTAAAAATAATTTAATTTTATGACTGAAACACAATCAAATCTTCTTTGTTTATACTCCTTGCAAAATTTCATTTTTCTCCTCAGGGGGCAAGAACCCCCAAATTGGGGACCATTGACTATCTAAGTCATAGTGAGACGTTAAACTCTGACCTCATCCTCATTTCAGCACTGTAAGAGTAAAGGAAAAGTATAACGGATCATCGCTGTCATTCGGGCCACTACCATCTGTGTACCAATAGTATATGGCTATGTCCTTGTTAAAAGAATCATTCCGTTCTGTTAAACGAAGATGACAGCACGGGGACTTGAATCCTACAGCTTCCAGATTCGAGTCCACTGTTTTAACAAACTGCGCTTCAACGCTCGGGGAATGGTACTGAACTTATTACTTGATTTCTGACCAATTTATTAGCCCCATAAATGTACGATGACAAAGAGAGAGACTTTTATTACGGCCTTAAGACCAATCGTCTACTATATTTACATCTCGCAAAGTCTTATAAAGTAGTAGATTCTGACTTTGGTGATAGTTAACTGGGTTAACTTTAATTAATTCAAGGATATCATATCAAACTTTGCCAGTTTTTGACGACGAGGTATAATTTTTCAACCATATACAGTGTAACACTGAATTTGCAATTTCTGTATTATCATTCAGATAAAAAAGCTCGCAATCACTGAAACTGTGTAGCCAGTTATAAAATGATAAAAACCGAAAATAAAAATGAAAGCTGCACACACAAATAACTATCAACATGTAGTTACCGCAAGGCTCAAAATGAAAACTCCGTAACTCAGCAGAAATCATCTCTCATTGAATCCAGTGCACAGAAAACACTTTAAAAACAAATCTTTGTTATTTACTCATTTCTTTCGTTTCAGTTCCGCATAATTAAATTTAAAACAAAGTGTTGATGTGAAACAAGTAATGCTGTGCCACATATCAAACTAGGGGAAAACAAAACGACGATGATAAAGTGTTTTAGGAAAAATAATTAGTACACTAAACGCTTGTATTATTTGAATTAACATAATATCAGTTGAATAGATGATATATTTCTCCATCTGATCTTATGATACTGAGTTAAACTCACTTTAAGTTAGAAGTGATAGCTTACCAACAATGCATAGATGCGGATGATGCGTTTATGTGTTTCTTGGAGGAAAAGTACTCATCAGTAAAACAAATAAGTATGTAAATAACTAAAATAGATTGAAAACGTTACCAAATTTTACAGCCGAATCCATATTCTACTATTTCTGTTATTTCTCTTTTTTCCGAACGAGTGAAATGGCGCAGTCGTTAAAATGTTTTGTTCTAATTTGCGAGAAGGAGGTTCCAATTTACGTCCGACCCTTCCAGACTAATGTAATTACTGGGATGGCATCACTGACATCATCTGGGCCAGTTTGTTTCCCCATCCTTCCCTGTATAGTAGTTTATTAAGAATAAACACCAATCTTCCTTTTTTCTCTCGCTTTTCTTTCGTGAAACAGTTAGAAAACATCGAAAACCTTCTGAAACGTTTGAAAGGACTCCATGCGCTGCCCAAGGGTAAACAGAACACTATGTATGTACACAATGGGTCCCCTCACTTCTCCCCCTCTCCCCAAATATGGACTCGCTGTTTGTACCCTTGTTTCGTATTCATTCTGGATTTTACCTGAATAATGTTGCAACCTAACAAGACGGAGCTGCAGTTAATTGTACTGGCCTTCGCCAGGCAGATTCACGTCATCCTCTATCTTAATTAGACTAACAGGCACCCATTATCTTGTTGGTTTCAGATAGCCAGCGTCCGTGTTTCACGTTTTCACACTTACTTGTGTACGAGAATAGAGTTGCAAGTGGGCCTGTAGCATGCTGGGTTGCTCTAGTTCCTTTGGCCGTCGTAGTTATGTTCTTGTTCTTTCTCCTATAAAGGTTCATAAGGACTTTTATGAATTTGTAAATGTACAATACATTGAGTCATTCTAAGACTAGGTGGCTGTCTCTTTTCCCTTATTTATAAGACTAATAGAAATGCATCCTGCACTGGACTCATATTTCACTATTTTTTTCAAGGTAAGCTTAGCGAGGCACCATTATGGTTTGTTCATTCTCTTATGTCATAATTTCAGAATAATATTTAGCCCTAGAAAAAGAGAAAAATTCACTTTGAGAAATGATATATAGTTTTCAGACAGTGTTGAATGTTCTTCAAGAATCACAAATGCAGAATTTCAAATCTATGAAAGTAAAAGAAATTTTGAGGATAAAAAGGGATGAAGTTTATCGTTCAGAATGTGATGGGCTAGAAGGAGAAACAACACATGTGTACGATGCAACAATTAAATAGCTCAAAAAGTGGTTGGTTTTGTGTCAAGAGTTTTTAGCGTTTTTGTGGGTTGGTTTGAATAATTTTCCAAAATGGGAAGACATGGAACATACAGTTCTGTATTTAAATGATAACCTTAATATTGAAATCGATGATATAAAGTACTTTGACCGGTTCCGCAATTTTAGAGGTTTTTGACGAACAAGCCAAATGCTAATGCAGGAGGTCAGTTGTTGTCAAATGATATCTGCCACAAATATTTACAAGAGAGAAAGAATGTTGCTTGTGTGTAGTGCTACTGAAACTGCAGAGTTTTTCTTTGATATATTAGTATAGAAAATATGTTTTCAGTAGTTTACAGTCCATGGTTCAAAGACTGAAATTCACTTAGCGTTGAACCTTGCAGCATAGTTATAAGAATTTCTTGTGTATAGTTTTATGATTTTTTGTTGAAATACAAGAAATTGATTTCATAAATTCGGTGTGAGTACATCGGGAATAATGATATAGATGAAGATGCCTAGTTGACTAATGATGATTTTTTTATAGTTTGTATTAAAATTTGCCACAAATTATTATACTATTCTAAGATATAATAAATTGATATGGAATACTACCTATTATACATGTTTCAGTTGCAAATCGTACAGTGCAATATATGTAGTATAAACAGTTTCATATTATAAGAGTATAGTTGTAAAGAATGTAATTTATCTTAATGACAGTTAGGTAAATGTTGAGTAAACTATAACATATTTGCGAATTTTTGTATGAATCTAGATACGTCCTCTATTTTGAAGACTGCCATTGGTGACCCTATGTTGATTATTTAATGTGAATTACTTTTAATGACGAGAGAAATGTGCTTGCTTGCTTATATGAAAGAAGTAGTATTTCCAGAAATTTCTGAAAGCAGTTATCATTGTGGTATGGATGGACAAGTAACAGGGTTAACCTCTTCTGCAGATGCTGCCGTGTCACGTGTCAAGCGTGGTGGTGGTTATGGTGGGTATGGCGGCGGCGGTGGCGGTGGAGGTGGTGGCGGCGGAGGCGGCTTCGGCGGCCTCGGCCATGGGGGATTCGGAGGAGGCGGCTTAGGCGGCGGCGGAGGCTACGGTGGAGGCGGCTTGAGTGGCGCTGGACATGGAGGCATCGGCGGAGGTGGCTTAGGCGGCGGCGGTGGCGGCGGCCATGGGGGCATTGGAGGAGGTGGCTTAGGCGGAGGCGGAGGCCATGGTGGAGGGGGCTTAGGCGGAGGCGGGCACGGTGGCTATGGTGGAGGCAGTCTGGGTGGAGGCGGAGGCTACGGAGGAGGCGGCTTAGGTGGAGGTGGACATGGTGGATACGGGGGTGGTGGCTTAGGCGGTGGAGGTGATGGAGGCTACGGTGGAGGTGGCTACCCAGGAATCGGAGGAGGAGGAGGCGGTTGCAATACCTGTGGGGGCGGAGGCCACGGTGGCGGCGGAGGGGGCACCTTCTCAAAGAGCAGCTCCCAGGCTTCCAGTTCCAGTTTCTCTGGTGGACTCGGAGGGTTGTGAGTAAACATTTTCTCTGGTCTTCTAATTCAATTAAACTGATGTCCTTTTTGTTCCATAGATCTTAAGTGAGGAGAGTCTCAAAGATTTAGAACATTTCAAAAAATTAATTCATATTATTTATAAAAATATTTGCAATACAGAAAAGAAAATCGACAGCTAATGTCTCTAACGCAGTTTCCAAGTGAAATGGTCTTCATGGACGTGGAATAACTCAAACAGTTTTAAACATATTTTTATTTAAGAGGTAATAAGGAACTTGCCCAAAATTAAATATATTAAGGACCTGTGATAATTCTTCAGCTATTGTAGATAAAATTAGTTTACAGTATTTATTTTCATTGATCACATTGTTGCATTGAAAATGTACAGAAGTAAAATTTTACGTAACAGTCATATTATTTTATATTATCAGTAATATCTATAATTAACTGTTGGTTCTGCTAAGAAATGCAGTGTTCCTGGTGTGACCTCTAAATTGGCAGCTTGTAACATATTTCCACACTAGACCAAGGCGCGTTGGCGAATTCGTAGTAATTTAGTGTGTTCGTAGTAATTTAGTGTGTTAAAAACATAAAGAAATCGGGGAAATCGCGTATTGCAGGAAGTACATAACGTCTTTTTGGATTCCTCGTAGAGAATGAACCGTAGTCACGTCCTGTGGGGAAAGCACAAACCCTAGCCCTATCCCTGGCGCCGTGGTTGCTGAGAAAATCCAAAGTAGTTTTATAGGAGAGGCTGCACAGCTGTGTATGTTATTACGATGTTTTATGAAAATTTAAACGCGGACGAAATTTCAAACGAGCGCCACCAAGATGTTGTATTTAAAGATGGGTCTAAACAAGTGGACTGCCTTGGCTGCTCTGATGGTCTCCTCAAAATGCGACTACCCAAAGAATTCACTGTATGCGAGGCTGAATTATGAGCGATCTTGAGCGCACTGGATCAGATGAACTGTGCTCAGACTGTAAAATTACCCACAAGCTCCTACTTCCACAATGCGCTTTAGTTTCTACAACATTTGTACCCAGGAGGTAAAAGAGTATAGAAAATCCAGAAATCCCTTCCTCTGCCGTCACAGTGTGGGGAAGCAGGTGGGCGCCAGAGACTACTGATTTACACAGTTACTGCTCCGCAGCCAAGATTGAGATTTTCGAAGACACGTATTAGCAGATCTAGCAACCGGCGAGGTGTGCAGTGATAATCAGATGGTTCGGTGCGTCATCTCTCTATATGCTCTCACCTTGACGTTGAGCTGCAGAGTCATGCGAAGATGGGATAGAGACGGCCTGGAATTACAGAGAGCACACTGCAGCTTGTAAAGTCAACAGCGCGGCCATCACGTGCTTCTCTCCATCCGCTCAGAGGAAGTGGGATACTCGTCACTCGTCTTTGTGAGGGATACAGCCCGATGCGGCAAGGCTATCGAGAGAACGCTCCAATGTTTGGTGCGTTTGGTGTACAGCTGACAGTGCGCAACATTTTATTTGACTCCAGAATGAGATTTTCACTCTGCAGCGGAGTGTGCGCTGATATGAAACTTCCTGGCAGATTAAAACTGTGTGCCCGACCGAGACTCGAACTCGGGACCTTTGCCTTTCGCGGGCAAGTGCTCTACCAACTGAGCTACCGAAGCAGTTTTAATCTGCCAGGAAGTTTCATATCAGCGCACACTCCGCTGCAGAGTGAAAATCTCATTCTGGAAACATCCCCCAGGCTGTGGCTAAGCCATGTCTCCGCAATATCCTTTCTTTCAGGAGTGCTAGTTCTGCAAGGTTCGCAGGAGAGCTTCTGTAAAGTTTGGAAGGTAGGAGACGAGGTACTGGCAGAAGTAAAGCTGTGAGTACCGGGCGTGAGTCGTGCTTCGGTAGCTCAGTTGGTAGAGCACTTGCCCGCGAAAGGCAAAGGTCCCGAGTTCGAGTCTCGGTCGGGCACACAGTTTTAATCTGCCAGGAAGTTTTATTTGACTGTTTTATATTCAGACAGGAGTGCAGCCGTTAATTTATCTGCAAAAGCGCTCTCTATTTTAGATAACAAAGCGTCGAATGTGTGACGACTCTTAAGATCCTATGAAACGAATAGTTGCTCCCTAAAATATTAGGAAGAAGTGTTTAATGTGTTTTCATGGTCGGCTGACACTTGCACGCTTTTGAAAGCGATCTGCCAGCAACACATTCCTGTGTCGTTTCTTTTAGCCTCTTTCTTGTGTTACCGATGTTTTAGTAGAAAATCTTAGAACATTTGACTAAATTTACAGTATCGTAAGGGTTTCGTGATTGTCTCATTGTGCGAATGAACGTGAGTGACACTTGGTGTATGTGTGTGTGTGTGTGTGTGTGTGTGATAGATAGATAGACAGAGAGAGATAGAGAGAGAGAGAGAGAGAGAGAGAGAGAGAGATAAAGAGAGGGAGAGAGAGAGAGAGAGAGAGAGAGAGAGAGAGAGAGAGAGAGAGAGAGAGAGAGATTATATTTTGTCTTCTTTTAACACTTTAGACATTTTAACTACATTAGTTTCTAATGCTTCTGGTAAGGACACTGATGAGCTTGATGTTATTGACCTATAAACCACTATCACACGTACACACACACACACACACACACACAGACACACACACACTCACAATCGCATGCACGCAAACACATATGTAGTGTGAGAGGTGATGAAAATCAACAAGTTTATCAGAGTATTCAGACACTGATGGAATGATAGAGTAATTAAGACGATGTGTGACACATATAAATCAGTATCTGTCAGTATTTATTTCCATCTAAGTATCTAAACGCAACGAAAGAATTTCGTGTGCAGTTTTTCTACATGTACCAATACAGGAAGTGAAACGTAATGCATCCGATGGGATAATAATGCAGCTGGAGCATGGTCTGTTTTTGGCATCCTTACTGATAGTGGGTGATTGCTTGACTAAAAAACTTTATGGACCATCGATTTCAATAAAGGAATGCATCTACATTAACTCCACCCACTAAGCTTTTTAATGAATGCAAGCACAAATTTTCGTCTCCTGTCTACCGAATGAAGTGACAGGTTGTTTTCTTTCTCTGATTTTAGTTTTTATACGACGTCCGATCCGTTGTGAAATGGAAATCGCTGTGAAAATAAAAAATAAATGTTTTATTTACCACAGTTGGCTACATCCTCCAGCTACATCTCTACAGAGTTGTCGCTTCAGCTGAAGACGTCTGTCGTAGCATTGTACCAACTTTCCAATCCATACAAGGCAGCCGCCTGTACTCTCCGCTAGTTCTCTACGCTGGTCTGCAGCTCGTTGTCTGTGCCAACATGTTGTCTTCAAAGCCAGAGTTTCACGTGAGCAGAGATGAAAATCAGAGGGAGCCATGTTGGATCTGAATGGTGGGCGACCAAAAGACTACCCACCGAAAACCCTGCAGTTGCGCCCTCATTGCTCCTCCCGTGTGCTGCCGACAATTTTCATGAAGAAGGAAATGCACGATAGTTGCGCTTGAAAGCAGGTGAAATCTCACCGCAGCACCCATGCTTTTCTAGATATCTTTAAGTCCTCACTGTGCGCTCAGAACTGAAGAGAGCAACGCGACGCGATGGACGGACATACTAGAGAAACACATCTGTGCAACTTTTCATCGGATTTTCACAGTGGTTTCCATTTTGCACCCGGTCGGACCTTACTTGCAGAACAGCCCTCGTAGTAAGCTAAGAAATTTGGCAGATGATGCAGTTACCCATAAAAAATCATCATAAATATCGTCAGATCTTGATAAGGGTCGAAAGTCGCACAAAGACTCGTAACACGCTTTATACGCTAAGAAATATAAAATTATGCACAACGACACAGTATCCTATGACTACAATACTACGAGGGCTGTCCAGAAAGTAAGCTACGATCGGTCGCGAAATGGAAACGACTATGAAAATCCGATAAAGCTTTGCAAAGATGTGTTGGGCAGTGTCTCTAGTGTGACTCTAGGTAGAATTATGTCGCTCTTTTCATTCCTGAGCTCTTAGTGAGCGCGTAAAGATTTTATAGAAAATAGTGTCTCCCGCCAAGTACGAGGGCCTGGTGAGAATTTTCCCCTTAAGCTATGCAACCAACATTACATAACTGTCGTGCGGTTTCTTCTTCAAGCCAATTCTCAACAGCATTCTGCAGGGGCAATGAAGATGTTCCTGCATCGTTTCAATTGGAAATGTTTGGTTACCCACAATACAGCCCGTAATTGTCTCCCACTGAGTTTCATCTCTGCTCAAACGAACCGCTGGCTATGAAGACAACATTTTGGCACAGACAACGAGCTGTAGGCCAGCGTAGAGAATTGGCGGAAAGCACTGGCGGCTGCCTTCTATGATGAGGGTATTGGAAAGTTGGTGCAACGCTACGACGAATGTCTGAGTCAGAACGGCGACTACGTTGAGAAGTAGCTGAAAGGTGTAGCTAACTGTTACAAATGAAACATTTCTGATTTCCACTGTGATTTTCATTTCGCGATCAATCGTAACTTACTTTCTGGACAGCCCTCGTATTAATAGTCACAGTATTGTTTCAGTCTCGGGAGGGTGGCACTTAACATGCTGAAAACCTGAATGGGTAAAGACTTGAAGATAGCCGCCAACACCGCAGCAGAACTCTACTTAACAACGTTTCCAAAGTTATTATTACGAGAGAAATCTGGAAACACCACAGTATCTCTCCCGTAGTTGCCTCAGACACAAGATTAGACTATTTAAAGCGCGCACAGAGGCAGTTTATTGGTGACTCATCCCGCGCTCAATACGCTAACGCAAGAAGGAACCCTAATACCTACGTGGGTTCAAATGGTTCAAATGGCTCTGAGCACTATGGGACATAGCTTCTGAGGGAATCAGTCACCTAGAACTCAGAACTACTTAAACCTAACTAACGTAAGAACATCACACACATCCATGCCCGAGGCAGGATTCGAACCTGCGACCGTAGCGTCGCGCGGTTCCAGACTGTAGCGCCTAGAACCGCTCGGCCACTCAGGCCGGCACCTACATTGGAAACCCTCTTTCACAACGCCTTTCAGAATGTGTACATAGATGTTGATTTTGCAGTGTTTCTCACATCTCGCCTCAACGACGTGTCTTATGTTTAATAAGTTCCAAAACATTTGTACACCGATACTTTTATTCCTCTTCAGAGCCATCTTATAACGTCAAATAGTTACAAATTATACAGACCATCGTCGCACCGGAAGACTGACGAATTATTTTCCAATGGAAGCACAGCAATACAAAAAACTAAACAACACCTCGTTATCTTTACGCTAATGTAATGCAATTGTACCGCAGTTGTAGAAACATGAAGCTTTCAGTTTCGCTTTGTCATTGTCCAAGTAGTGTTCTGTTGTTACATTGCTCTTAGGACGAGAGTGCTCATAGAAAATTCTTAAACAGTAAATTCTTTGTCAGCTGATGGTGATCAGATTTACTGGGAACAGCTGTAACTAGTACGAAAAATATTGCAAAGCTTTTACGAATACTCCTTTAATTAAACAGGACTGAATTTTTTTTTTGAGCTCGGACAAAAAAATATCATGTAACTGCATTAACTGTAATTTATCAATTATCTTGTTGTTATAGACATGCAAGTGCTATATCCAAATGACTAATGATCATATGTTAAAAAGTTATAATTGCCTGTTTTGTTTCAGCGGCCATGGTGGCTACGGGAAGTGAGAGCAGAAATCCATAATATTTAATTTCCTACTCCCATCTTCCCAGTGCACTTGTACAATTTTTCAAGAAAATAAATTCAGTGTACATAAACTTCATGTTATTTGATATAGATTTATTGGTACTGAAATTTTGTTTCAACAACAGCCATAGTTTTTACGAAATGCTGTGAAAGTCATGGAAAAAATTAGGAAAAAAAGAGTATTTTCTTGAGTTATGTCTTTTATTAAAACATTAAGAACCTTTTACACTGACTTCGCTTAGTACTAAATCAAAATAACGTATTTTCCATAAATTATGAAGCAAGAATGTGGAAAATGTTCGATGATTACCTAAAGGGTGGTATACTTAGTGTGTATGATGTTACCCTAAGCATATAGCAACTGTGCTCAATACTCAGGAACTATAAATTATACTCAAATATAAATTGAATTATTCCAAAAAAATGATGTTCACCTTGTAATTTAACAATAAAAGCCATTTTTCAAACGTCAAATGTAATCCACATGAGTTCCTCACACATGGAAAATCGTATTTTGTAACAGCAATTCAAACTGAAAATGAATATCTACTGGAACTGATGAAAAGGGGTACCACGTAAACCGTGAAATGTTGTTGCAATTATACAACTATACCAGTTTCATACAGATCGAAAGTTCTCAAACAAAGAAACATCAGAATGGTGCTCAACGGATACTTCACGGGTGCATATTTTTCATCGCCCGGATAATAGCACAAATACTGCTAAAATTGGTGGTCACCTAGAAATAGGGTATCATCAATTCGGTGGAGAATATCTTTCTTCCTTTTTTTTTTTAAAAAATCATTTTTCGCTCATGGGACACTGTGGGTCACTCACACTGTTGACAGCTCATCCCATCTAATTTGTGAGATGAATTTGTCATCTAACAGCGTATTGTCAGTGAGGATCTGGGCGTTCGAAGTGAGGCATTGTGCTAGGATTGCAAAGAAATGGATCCAGCAGCGAAGCAATTTACTGTACTCGTTTCAGATGAAACTCAACACTACCGCTTGTGATGATCTGAGGAAGCAGTTGCTGTCCTTTATTGCAAACTTTATGTTGCGATCAAAATAACTGGTACAAAAGATTATAAAAACTGAACCGTTTGGCTGAAGCTATGTTTCATGAACTAAAAGTATCAGACAATTTGATCCAGTTTCTTGTTGATTGTGAGTGCTGCAAATATGAATACGAGTATGAATATTATAGAGAGCAGTATGAGCGTAGTTTGGGAGGCAAAAAGTAGGCTCCACGGAATGCTACAATTGTGTACATACGCTAAAGACGTGAGTGACCTGCGTACTCGGGGTAATAACCCTATACAATATATGGGGACAAAATGAACGCTTACCATCGTTGTGTGTAAAGGTTTTATGTTCTTGCTTTAAATCTGTTATTATTAGTTCGTTGTATACGAACATCAAAACACCGATCATCGTTACACATAAAGATCTGTTAACTATCAGTTCTTTACTGTCTTCTTTTTTAATTTTTTTATGTCTATGTAGTTTCAAAGAAAATATGACATTAAAACTTAGCATCTACGACCTTCAAGTAACGTACATTTATGAACTCAATATAACAATTTGTGGTTAATAACTTCGCTTACATGCATGTGCGTCGCAATATGTCTGCAACTCAATCGAAAAAGAAGAAGTGATTAAGCGTAATATTTTTATAAACATAAGGAACAAAGAAGACAAAGACAATAACGCAACACGTGGCCCAAGTGATACCGAAGAAAGGGTCCGATTATACCAAAGAGGGGTTCAGAGATTTTCGCTTCAGCAACAGTTACATAACTGAAAGTCATTGACCAATACACACGAAATTAAAATATCGAAGAACACCAATACCAAACAGATTTGAAAGTAAGGCTCTACCAACACAGCCAAAAATGATAACTTGAGTCATGAGAGCAGATATGTTAATTTATAAATCAATTTGTTTCGACAACAGAATTCATAGAATTAACATAGGTCCATTAGACTTTAGCGTCTGAGTGTCACACCTATACAGCTAACGAGCTGACTAGAACTGAACTTGGCAAAGATAGCGATGTGTTTCTGGTTTCAATTACGTAACCTATGTACATGATATGCTAGTAGCGTGTAGCGTTACGCTTTTGGAAGCTGGAGTGTAGTGAATAAGCAGAATTATTGGTTTTCTGGGTGTGGAAGAAGTGAGAGTACTAGTAACGAAGTCTGATGTGTAGTGATGAGCCAAATCGTTACGGCTACCTGCTTAACTGATTGTTAGTCAAATATGGAACACAACAGCAGTGATCCTGCGTGAATGGATTCGACAAATAGTTGGTAGGTTTCCGGAGGTATGTAACACCATGTGTTTACGCACTGCTCACACAAGTACCACTGTTATAGCCGTCCGCGGTGGCCGAGCGGTTCTAGGCGCTTCAGCCTGGAACCGTGCGACTGCTACGGTCGCAGATTCGAATCCTGCCTCGGGCATGGATGTGTGTGATGTCCTTAGGTTAGTTAGGTATAAGTAGTTCTAAGTTCTACGGAGCTTATGACCTCAGATATTAAGTCGCATAGTGCTCAGAGCCATTTGAACCATTTCTTGAACCACTGTTATGTGGGAGCTGGTTTGTGGACGTGTTCAATTGGATTCAGTTCAGGCGAATTCGGTGGCCAATACATCACCTTGAGTTTATTGTCATGCTCTTCAAACCACTCTAGCACGATTCTGGCCTAGCGAAACGAATTCCATCACTCTTCGGGGGACACAAGCATGAAGGCTTGCAGGTTGTACGAAGTTATCTTCAGGTAGTGCACAGCTGTCATGGTTCGTTCGACTACTACGAAAGTTCCCACGGAAGCCCAGGTTGATGTCCTCTGTAGCATAATACTGCCCCCGTCGACCTCAGTCCGAAGTGCGCCGCACGTTCAGAGTAGCTGTTCGCGTGGATGACGGCGTGTCCAGACAGAGCTGTAGACCAGTTGTAACGAGAGGCGTGCCTCATCCGATCAGGAGACACCATTTTTCATTGATCCACAGACCACTCTCGGACGTCCCGTTTCGAAAAAGGCACCATTGAATCGTAACACATCACGGACCTGTAAGGAAATCCTTCATGTGCAGCAAAAAACAAAAAAGAAAAGGAATCGTGTAGAAGATGTAAATATAGTGATGTGGTACTGTGCGTTATGCCTTCTTTCGAAATAAATCGCAAAAAGCTTCCTGAAACGTTCTTCTTTGTATTGATATCTTCGGGGTCTATTTGGAAAGTAAGGTGCGATCGGATGCGAAGTGGAAACCACAGCGAAAATACGATGAAGCTTTGCGCAGATGTGTTGGGCGGTGTCTCCAGTACGCTCGCTGATCGCGTCACGACACGCTTTTCAGTTCTGAGTGCACAGTGAGCACGTAAAGATGTCCAGAGAAATAGTGTCTCCCACCAAGTATGAGGCCTGGTGAGAGATTTCGCTTCATGTCATGCAGCCCACGTAACATAACTATCATGCCTTTCCTTCAGTTCTCGGCAGCAGTGAAGATGGTCCTGCATCTTTTCGATGGGATTTGTTTGATCACCTGCAATACAGCCTGTTAATTGGCTCCCTCAGTTTCATCTCTGCTAGCATGAACCGCTGGCCCATAGCAAGCCTCTCTGCAATCGGCTACAGTTATTCTTAAAAGTACAATACATTTGAAGAACATATTGGTGAGACTGTGTGGCTATCGAACACAGATGTGTGGAGTGTTGCTCTCTTGACCACTTTATCTTTCCTCTATTTTAGGTAGCGATGAGACAAATCTGGTACTAGTTTTAATAATACCTGTTACGTGTGAAAAAGCTTTAACATAAAATAATTTAATCTACAGGATCACACGAAAATCAGTTAACATCTGAAAATTCATATTTCACAGAATAACGTAGGTAGAGAGGTAAAAGTAGATTCACATGCTTGAAACGACATGGGCTTTTACCATAACGAAAAAAGTGCACAAAACTACCAACAGATGGCGCTACATACGTTACAAAAGCAATAATTATCATAACCATTGATTTTTAACAAATGCTCACCATGTCAACCGTCATTCATCAATAATACCTGTTGTCGATGGCCAATGTTGTGAACAGCACTCTACGGCATATCAGTTGCTATGACGAGAAACTGCCGTCGGATGCTCTCTTTTAGCACCCATAATGAAGTCGGACGATCGTGGCAGGCTTCAGACTTCAGGTAATTCTACAACCAATAATCACACGGATTCAGTTATAGGGACCTGGGAGGCCCAGCATGACGGAAGTGGCAGGCAAGCACTCCATCCTCACCAAACTATTTGCCCAAGAAATCTTTCGAATGTGTAGCAATATGGGGTGGAGAGCCATCCTACATAAAAAAGTCGTACCTTTTAGAATGTATTTAACAGGGTGGGGATAATGCGATTCTGTAACATATCAGCGTCCTCGCTTCCACCACGCTGACAGTTTGAAACGCAGAACCCCTCATTTCCTCGAAGAAAAAGGGTCCGATCACGACTGATGTAAATCCGCATCACACTGTGGCTTTCTCGTCATGCAATTGACTTTCCACGATAGTCCTAGGATTTTTGGTACCCAAATTCTACAGTTTTGTGTGTTGACATACCCTCGTAGGTTCCCACCAAGAAGGACAACCAATCATCATTCACGATTTTCCCACATTTTTTGAAGTGCGCACACCGCAAATGCTCTCCGAATCACGAAACTGGTGGCTAACAGTTCACGGTGACGCTGAATTTTGTATGGATAACATTGGAGAGTACACCTTAGTGCTCTGCAAACAACAGCGCGTGGAATGTTTGCAACGTGGAGATGAACCAGCTAAAGTATACATTTCTTTGTGAAATGTCCGAGCAGCAGCAGCAGCATTGGTGTCTGGTCATCCACTACGGGGCCGATCATGAAAACAGACTGTAGATTCGAGCTTCGTGGTCATATTCCTCACAGCATCGCTTGTCACAGGATATTTACCCGTTCTAAAACCCTTCTTATGGCGATAGGACTGTAAAGCTGCTATATCGGATTCCCCATTCTGATAGTATAGCCTCACTAACGAGGCTTTTTTTGGTACAGTGAACATGACACGATTACTGGCGCATCTGACGGCCTCTCTCACTACACCTCATTTTATACAAGATTCTCATGCGGCGTCACTGAAGTGTTGCTGACCAGTGTCATGTATTGGCAACTTCTTGCACTCCTTCATGGTTTCAATAGAACCCCATATCATTTCAGGTATGTGTGTCGAGT
The DNA here is from genome assembly GCF_023864275.1 of Schistocerca cancellata. NCBI lineage: Eukaryota > Metazoa > Arthropoda > Insecta > Orthoptera > Acrididae > Schistocerca > Schistocerca cancellata. The sequence continues at coordinate 1,034,081,334 of NC_064626.1, forward strand.
TTTACCTCTCTATCTGCATTATTCCGTGAATTGCTGCATTTTCAAACATTAACGAGATTTTGGGTCGCCCTGTATTTATGAGCTAGCTGATTCATCCATATCTTTTTTATTCTCATTGATCGGCCAACCACTTTGAAATCGTCCTTTTGCTCTTACCTAGGAGCTCCCGTAGTGCCGCTCGAACTCACGTTCACGGTCGCGGCCTTAAATCAATCGCTCTATGTTCGTGATGAGCGCGGCAACAACGCGACGTACGCTACAGCTTGATCCACAAGACAAGGTTAAACTCTTCACTACTCCAGTGTCAACAACCAAAACTCCTACAGCAATTAGACCACTTTCAGAAAGAGTCCAAGATCCATCCACTGGCCTGGATTGTATTCACTACTAACAATTTAATCCACCGCCTCCAGCTGCCTTCTAGCAGCTTCCATCTATAATATCCTCTACACAAAATCAAGAATACAATTTAAAGTCAATAGGAAAGACTTCCACTGAAGCGCCACACCTGATTTTCGACTGAAACACATGTAATTTACTGGATTCTGCCAAATCTCGGCAAGTTGGCATGGTTCACTGTAACACCATCTGTCCAGCTTGCTTCTTGGCGTGACAATTTACGAGGAATGTTCAATAAGTAAAACAACAACTTTTTTCCCTCCACTAGCTTCGGCAGAGAAAATTCGGAATTTGTTGTCGGACTTTGTGGAATATTCCCACTTCAATTCCTACAGTTTCATGAAGGTCCGGTAGATGGCGGCGTTATACGTAGCCTTCAAAATGGTGTCTGCAGCGGATTTGGGTTCCGAGCAGAAAGTTGTAATTGAATTTCTTTTGACAGGAAACCAGAGTGTCGTAGGTATTCATAGGAGCTTGCAGAATGTCTACAGAGACCTAGAAGCGAACAAAATCACGGTGAGTCGTTGGCCGAGGCGCCTGTCATAATTGCGAAAAGGTTGCACAAGCCTGTCAAACCTTCCGCGTGCTGGCAAGCAGTACATAGCTGTGACCCCTGCAATGTGGAATGTTCGAATACTCTCTTTCGAGGTAATCGACGGTTCACAATCAGACGACTCGCTGCGCAACTGGGCGTCTCTATTGGTAGTGCTGACAAATTCGTGCACCAGTTGGTATACTCAAAGTGTGTGCCCACTGGATTTCTTGTTGCCTAACAGAAGACCGTAAAGAGCAACGAAAGACCTTCTGTTTGGCCCAATGAAGGATGCACTTCGCGGGAAGCAGTACGCGGATGATGGGGAGATTAATGCTGCAGCGAGACGCTGGCTCCAACGTTGACCAGTAGAGTGTTATCATGCAGGCATACAGGCCGTCCCTCTAAGGTTGTGTAAGGCTGTCCGACTGAATGTAGATTGTGTTGAAAAATAGGGATCTGTAGCCGAAAGAGTGGGTAATAGTGTGGTGTTTTGGAATCCTGAATAAAAACAGCCTGCTTTCAGAAAAATGTTGGGGTTATTTACTGAATGTCCTACGTAATTTGAAGTCTTTACCCACTGAGGATGTAGACACTCTCTACATGGCAACTGTCTCATACCGAAAATATAAAACTGTTGAGCACTCCACAACCACGTACAGAAAACGTCATCGATTGTTCTCTAAGCTTCTTTTACTGGAAGAAATACAGTTTCATAAGTGCACAAGTGAGCCATTTGCCAGCATTCGACTGTTTCTCTGAAGTTTCGTAGACTGTTATGTCTGACTGACTGCCACGACCATCTGTGAGCTACCTAGTGTGGTATGTCTTGCAGAGCTTAGCGATTTCGGACTTTGGAAGTCAGTCACACTGCTCCTCGCAGTTCGTGGTTGCAACAGGAAGCCGCTCTGGTGCTAGGTTTCCCTTGGTACGGAAGAGTGTGTAACCAACTGTTCGAGCATGTTGCCCCATGTACATATTTGGCTAACATCGCTGCACGATCCTGGTTTGATGTCTGCATTTTACGTCTGTATTATTTGTATTTCTGCAGGATGGTATCGCTTTCGAATCATCTTTATAAAGACTAAATTCTAGGGTCCTGTATTTCTTCAAATGCCAGACAAAATCTGTATTCCTATGTGATCAGTTCAGAAGCATGTCCCCAAGCAGAAGAATATGTCCATTAGTCATTAACGAATTCGTGAGTGCCGGTGGTATTCTAAGTCTCTCTCTCTCTCTCTCTCAACGGAAAATAGGAAGAATGCTTTCATTGTATTATTTTTTGGTCTTTTTAAATAACTACACTACTGATGATTTTGTGTAGAACTTGAAGCTAATTTAAATCGCCCGCAAGAGGCTCTCTATTCTGTAATTTACCTTTTCGAACATTAAAATATTTTTCTACCATAATCTGCGTTCTTATTTTCATTGCATTAAAATGTTTCCTTTTTTTGAACATACAAAAATGAGGCATTATACATATGCGGGAATACTGGGTCCCTCAAGCACCTTTTACGATTTAATAGCCCTGCTTAATAAGAAATGCATTTGTCTTTCTTCACCACGCACTCCTCTCTCTTTCATAATATATCTACGGCTATCAGGTAAGTCGACGTGATAGTCTGCTGATGTACACCGTGCGGAGCAGCGAGGTCATCAGATCAGTCTCACTACATAAATTTTGTCATTAAAAAGACCTTGCCCTGGTTGTTTGGTTTCAGATCGTGTAGATGTCAAATACTTTTATCCTATACGCGTTACACCTACAAGAAGCAGATCGTTCCACGTCTAATCATTAATTCAAGAGGGTCCCTGGTTAATATTTATTTAATCTGTTTCCTTCAGAAAGTTTGCAATGATGTTCCCGTTGCGATTGTAAGAGCACTACCATTGTTATTAAAATTTCCGAGTTGGTTTGCAATATAAGGGAATATTTCCCGAAAATTGACGAAAATCAGTGTAAAACTGTTTCAAATTTTTAATGGAAGAATTAACTTAATTTTTCAAGACGATGGTAGACTTTTAAAATCAGTAGCACTCTCTAATCAGCGTGTTGACTGTAGAAAGCCTACGACTGAATTTGTATCAAACTAAAAGCATGAACCACTCTTCTCTGTCAATATACACTATACGTTCAAAAGTATTCGGACACCCCTAAAAACATACGTTTTTCTTATTAGATACATTGTGCTGCCACCTACTGCCAGGTGCTCCATATCAGCGATCTCAGTAGTCATTATACAGCGTGAGGGAGCAGAATGGGGCGCTCTGCGGAACTCACAGACTTCGAACGTGGTCAGGTCATTGGGTGTCACTTGTGTCATACGTCTGAGCCCGAGATTTCCCCCTCCCAAACATCCCTAGGTCCACTGCTTCCGATATAGTAGTGAAGTGGAAACGTGAAGGGACACGTACAGCAACCGAGCGAGGTGGTGCAGTAGTTAGCACACTGCACTCGCATTTGGGAGGACGACGGTTCAATTCCGCGTCCGGCCATTCTGATTTAGGTTTCCCGTGATTTCCCTAAATCGCTCCGGGCAAATGCCGGGATGGTTCGTCTGAAAGGGCACGGCCAACTTCCTTCCCCGTCCTGCCCTATCCGATGAGACCTCGCTGTTTGGTCTCTTCCCCCAAACAACCCAACCAACACGTACAGCACAAAAGCATAGAGGCCGACCTCGTCTGTTGACTCACAGAGACCGCCGACAGTTGAGGAGAGTCGTAATGTGTAATAGGCAGACATACCTCCAGACCATCTCACAGGAACTCCAAACTGATTCAGGATCCACGGCAAGTACTATGACAGTTAGGCGGGAGGTGAGAGAACTTGGATTTCATGGTAGGGCGGCTCTTCATAAGCCACACATGACGCAAGTAAATGCCAAAGGGCACCTCGCTTGGTGTAAGAAGAGTAAACATTGGACGATCGAACAGTGGAAAAACGTTGTGTGGAGTGAAGAATCACGGTACACAATGTGGCGATCCGATAGTAGAGTGTACGTATGTCGAATGACCGGTGAATGTCATCTCCCAGCGTGTGTAGTGCCAACAGAAAATTCGGAGGCGGTGGTGTTATGGTGTGGTCGTGTTTTTCATGGAAGGGCTTGCACCCCTTGTTGTTTTGCGTGGCACTATCACAGCACAGGCTCACATTGATGTTTTAAACATCTTCTTGCTTTCCACTGTTGAAGATGAATTCGCGGATGGCGATTGCATCTTTCAACACGATCGAGCATCTGCTCATAATGCACGGCCTGTGGCGGAGTAGTTATACGACAATGACATCCATGTAATGGACTGGCCTGCACAGAGTCCTATATAGAACACCTTTGGTATGTTTTGGAACGCCGACTTCGTGCTAGGCCTCACCGACCGACGTCGATACCTCTCCTCAGTGCAGCACTCCATGAAGAATGGGCTGCAATTCCCCAAGAAACCTACCAGCTCCTGACTGAACGTATGCCTGTGAGAGCGGAAACTGTCGTCAAGAGTAAGGTGGGCCAACACCATAATGAATTCCAGCGTTACTGATGGAGGGCACCACGAACTTGTAAGTTATTTTCAACCAGGTGTCCGTATAATTTTGATAACATAGTCTATTGTTGTTTTTGTTAAACACTATCACAGTTACAATACTCATTGGTGAAATTGAGAACATTGAAAGTTACTTAAACGCTCTAGTGTCGAATAAACCAAAGAGTATGCGTAGTCGCGTATTGAATCCCAGATTGGTCTAAAAAAGTAGATCGTGTGACGAGGGCCTCCCATTCGGTAGACCATTCGCCTGGTGCAAGTCTTTCGATCTGACGCCACTGCGGCGACTTGCGCGTCGATGGAGATGAAATGATGATGATTAGAACACAACACCCAGTCCCTGAGCGGAGAAAATCTCCGACCCAGCCGAGAATCGAACCCGGGCCCTTAGGATTGACAGTCTGTCGCGCTGACCACTCACCTACTGGGGGCGGATGTCTAAGCATCAGTAGGTTCTGCAAATTATGCGCCGTAGCCGTGAATTTGGTATAATACAGAGCTAAGTTTCTTCTGCATAAGAACACGCGTTCTCACAAACTCCCGTTAGCAACATTTTGTAAGAGTGTAATGTTGTTTTTGTCCGAGAAAGAAATATTCAACGTTTGTCTCAGACTTGAAAATACGCTCACTTTGTGTTCTAAAAGCGAATTCTTTTTCTTCGCAGCTACTTTAGAAAATGGTTAAAAATAAAGACTTTTCAAAAGGAAAAGCAAATTGTGGACGAAAAAAGTAACGATGTTTAGATAATCTATTCGTGGTAAAACGATTTCATTGGAACTACAAAGCCGGACAATCGTGGCTATCTGCCACAGACTTAGTATATGACGTAACATATCCTGATGGAATAATACAGTTGACGGCGCAATAAGACTTATTATTTTCGATGAGACGTGAAAGTGAATACTTCAGTAATTTAAATCATATTCTTGCTCTCAAAGAGTTTATGGCTAAGGTGTTATTGGATGCTTGATAACTTCCTTTGCGATAAGGTGCGCTAACCTCCATAACAGCCTGAAACATAAAAACACTATACCTGAAAGATGTTTTTTGTCTATGAGAAGCTAACTTATATTAATTTAGCAGCTATTTAAATTCACTCTTTGGTTTTAAGGGTAACAAACGGTTTCTTGCATTCAACGCCTCATCCCATGACAATGAAAATCTCAGTAATTTGCGGTTTACTCTGTAACCGGTGCTTCTGTTTACTGCATCATAAAAATTTTTCTTCATAACTGACGGCAGAGTTTTTACATTCATGATAGCACACTCAGTCGTCACGTTTCCACTGAATGACAGACTACGGAATAACAGGACCAACTCCATATGGTTTATTAGATACCTGTCAAACATACCTTAAAATTATTACTTAGGGAGCGGTGACCACGAAATAGAACAAACAGGATATCTCGATTCACTCACAAAGCCGGCCGGTGTGGCCGTGCGGTTCTAGGCGCTTCAGCCTGGAACCGCGTGACCGCTACGGTCGCAGGTTCGAATCCTGCCTCGGGCATGGATGTGCGTGATGTTCTTAGGTTAGTTAGGTTTAAGTAGTTCTAAGTTCTAGGGGACTGATGACCACAGATGTTAAGTCCCATAGTGCTCAGAGCCATTTGAACCATTTGGATCACCCACAAACTAAACTTAATTAAATGTAACAGTTATGCAGTTCCCATAAATGCAGCGTAAAAACAAAATAAGCTGACAGGCGATCTTTCGGGGATGTCGAGTATTCCTTAAAATGCTACTGACGGTAATTTTGGTAGAAGGTTTAGCTAAGCGTCATAAGCTACAAGATGCCCGGTTGTATGGTGTGTGGGAATTAGATGTATTTAATTTCTAAAATGTCTCTCGACACAGAACCATACTTGAGGAATAATAGTGAAATCTGAACGCTTATTAATGTTATCTGGCACTAGCAGTGAACTCTAAGTTGGTAAGTTGCGATAAAGCAAAAACAAAAATAAAACATTTCCTCAAAAAAAAACAAAATTGTTAAATGAACAAAGTATGTTCTCTACTAATGTAAGAAAGGGTAGTCATTGAAACGACTGATTTATTACAATAGAAACGTATATGGAATACGATGTTCAATGTAAATAATACAGAAAAACAGATCCAACATGCGGAGTTGCTTGTCACAATGCTTCGTAGTGTTCGTGCAACATACCGCATACCTCTGTGAGAGGCCCCCCCCGACACATTCTGCGATGTGGGGCTCAGGAAGTGATTCTCGATATTAACGAATACGATTCCAGTGCTACCTTAACATGGTCCTAGCTCGACGGGTCATAGCATGTCAGATAGGTAACTGTGCCATGAACACAGTCCAGACTCCCTAGAGAAAGCAACTCAGACACAGTGCATCTCAGACGCAACCGCAGAGCAAATTACCAATGACGCTACCAGCAAGCGCAGAGACGACCAAGCATCGGAACGATAAACAAACCAGACATCCTCAACCTGGAGTAGTCAGCCAACTTTTCCCATGTAACAGTTAAGGAAGGAAAAGGGGCACAGTGCGAGTAGACAGCCAACTTCTCCCACGTAACAGTCAACCTGATGGAAAGAAACAGGGGGCACAGTTCTTTGTGATCGTTTCACATAACATTTCGTCCGCCCCCGTTAGCAGAGTGGTCAGAGCGGCGGAATGCCACGCCAAGGGGCCCGGGTTCGATTCCCGGCTGGGGCAGGAGATTTTCTCCGCTCATGGACTGGGTGCTGTGTTGTCATCATCATTTCAGCCCCATCTCCGACGCGCAAGTCGCCCATTGTGGCGTCGAATGCAAGAAGTACTTCCCCACGGCGGCCGAAGTTCACCGAATCGGGAACTCCCGGCCCACAATTCCGTACGCTCATTTCACATAATATTTCCATTATAGTTTCATAGTTCCAGTGTATCTGCGTCACATTAATTACTTCATTTTGTCAGTGTAGTTTGATAAATGGCCAAGTACAGAGACTGCACACCACAGTGAGATCCTTATGGACTGCATGACTACACAGCTAATTAATACTAACATCATTCAGAGAGCGTCTGCTGTTACTAGAAGGTAAACACGTATTCCTAGCCTGATTGACCCCACATCAATACTTGACATGAGGTACAGGGTGATCCAGTTGCCACTATCGACGTCGTTGTATGCAGCCTAGAGAGCAAATGAATAGAACCCTTTTGTAGGAAATTTAATGCAGTTAAATTTTGTACTGGGTTACTTTTATTTACACTAGAGACCGTAATTCCGAGTTATTCAAGAAAAAACAAAATGCAAAAGTGATCATCAAATGCACTCCCCCCCCCCCCTCCCCACCGATAAGGATTCATGGTATGTTGTTCATGCCGCTCCCTCCTACTATAGTACAAAAAATTTGCGACTGCTCTAGCTATTTTCTACATTCAACCCTTTTCGTCTTCACTGACTGGTCTTATTACGCTTCTGGCGCAGTATAGCATTAACAAACTGTAAAATTAGCGATGTCTAATTTTTACGTATCAATTTTTTGAATTTTAATAGAATACAGTAATTACGTCATTGTATTCGGCAAGCCCTCTCATTACGAACTTCTGCACTTGTAAGAGTTGAGTTTGGATCGAATTGCCAACGTAATTACTTTTAGCGCAACATTTACATTTTTCTTTCGTTGTCGTTATGGGCACATTTAAATTAATAACGAAAAGGAAACAGCTGACTTTGCTGGTGACATAGCAGCTCATCAATAGACACCAAAAAAAGGTTAAATATCGGGAATAGTTCGTGAAGCTGGAAGCTTTTGTACAATGGTAGCATTAAGTACCACGAACATCATACTATACGTACTGACTGTTGAGGGATGAGTATGGGGTTGAGGTGCACTTGAAGGACGCCTTTGTACGTTTTTCTTGAGTAATTCCGAAATCGTGGCCTTTTGCGAAAACGTACCCCAGCACAAAGTTTACCTCCTGTAAATATCGTAAAAAAAGCCCTCTACAACAATAGCTTATGATTACAGGTAACAGAATATGAAAATCTTGCCGGCTGGCGCTGCAGTCCGGAACCGCGGGACTGCTACGGTCGCAGGTTCGAATCCTGCCTTGGGCATGGATGTGTATGATGTCCTTAGGTTAGTTAGGTTTACGTAGTTCTAAGTTCTAGGGGACTTATGACCTAAGATGTTGAGTCCCATAGTGCTCAGAGCCATTTGAACCATTTTTTATGAAAATCTTGTGTGTGCTTTTTGAAGGCCAGACATAACATTGAGGATTGCATAAAACGGCACTGGCAGGGATAGCTGAATCGTCCGATATGTTTTGATGCGACGTATATGGTAGACTGCTATCGAGTTCTTGGTTCTGCGTTTGAGTGTACGATCCTCAGGATACACATAGATCCATTGTAAATTGAAAAGAACTCGTGACACAACGCTTGTTCGTCCGATTCTTGAGTATTGCTCATCAGTATGGGACCCTTACCAGGTTGGATTAATAGAAGAGATAGACATGATCCAGCGAAAAGCAGCGCGATTCGTCATGGGGACATTTAGTCAGCGCGAGAGCGTTACGGAGATGCTGAACAAGCTCCAGTGGCGGACACTTCAAGAAAGGCGTTACGCAATACGGAGAGGTTTATTATCGAAATTACGAGAGAGCACATTCCGGGAAGAGATGGGCAACATATTACTACCGCCCACATATATCTCGCGTAATGATCACAACGAAAAGATACGAGAAATTAGAGCAAATACGGAGACTTACAAGCAGTCGTTCTTCCCACGCACAATTCGTGAATGGAACAGGGAAGGGGGGGATCAGATAGTGGTACAATAAGTACCCTCCGCCACACACCGTAAGGTGGCTCGCGGAGTATAGATGTAGATGTAGATGACACAGATGCTTTTACTTAGCAAGCTGCAAGTACGTTACTTGAACTTTCTGATCAACATGGAACTCGTGTGCTCATGCCTTCTTGTATAACCGTTTCTTCTGTTTCCTCATTGTGCCCCTGGTACTTTCCTTTACCTTCATGTGACTGTCAACATAATTTAGTTTTTTAACAGTTGGTTGGAATCTGTGTTAAATAGTGTGATAGTCAGAATGTATAAGGACGACTGAACCATTTTATACAGTCACGCTCATAAATTAAGGATAAAGTGCAGAATGAGGTGCCACACACCGTGGCACTACACAAAACTGGCGCTAATAGCATAGGCACTTAAGGAACACACATGACACAGACCTGTAAGTCCACGGTATTCGTGATAAGTTGAGAAAACCGTCCCGAAACACATTTGCTACAAAACGACACTGTTTCCCTTTCATGTACCCTGACATCAATATGAGATACGATCACCATGCACACGTACACAAACCTGCAGTGTAAATGTGCCAAAAAAACTCAGTAATTCACCATAATCAGTATCACTTCCCTGTTCAGGTCATATATTTTTTAAAGAAGTTTGAGTTTCTGAAATGTTCCCGTTTAACAGCCAAATGTATTTCATGTGCCTTTCAAGTATTATGGGCAGCATTGCACACTGTCGATCCCGTAGCTAGCATATTTTTTGTTTTTCATGAGAGGCCAGAATGTATCGCGTTACTCCGTTGCTGCTTTAGAGGTAAGACAATTTAATTTATTTGTTATGTGCACAAGGACGAAAGGTATCAGTTTTGAACAGGGCCAGATGATTGAATGCTTAAGGGGCTGAATGTACTTTGCAATGACTGTATTTATTTATTGGTATTGGGAGTTGCATTGCCGAATCAATTCGTGTAGCGTTTTGCTAACAATAACACAATGGAAGTACACCACTTACAGTTACAACATGCTATACGATAATTCGAGTTTTTTTATCCATTCCACAATTCAGACATTATTTCTTTCAACGTAATCTTAAAGTTTTTTTTTTTTTTAGTGAGGAAATTGTTCTTTGTCTTTTCCAAAACACCCTACTGGCATGCAGGATACTAAAAGAAAACTAAGGAATTCTTAAGTTAGGACAGACGACTAGGTACTGAACTTCAGTCATTCTGAATAGAAACCACTGTCTTTATCCCTGAGGCTACTCTGTTTAAAATATCAGTGAAATGGAAACATTCGGGAACTGTGAAACCATGTTATCTGTCAGTGATGCCAAAAAATTCACATATCGTCACAAACACTGCCTTCTACTAGTGCTGCAGAGAAATTCTCATGGTTCGTTTCAATCGATGTCACAGACTTTTGACAGGTATACAAGAATGTATTATATTACCATAATTTGTCGAGGATTGTTCGCACTTGCAGCCTGTAGCTGAGGATCACCATAAACATCATCTGTTAGAAGTTTTATAACAGCGTACACTCTGCATGCTTGGGTGCGTAAATAGGTCTTGATTTAGTTGTTCATACCAGCTCGAAACAATAGAAACATCTTTAACATACACTGACTGAAAAAAACCGTAACATCAAAAAATAATTCATTTAGAGTAACTAAATTTCGGTAATGTATTTGCTTGTGTAACCCATTTAAGTCATTAATATCGCAATATCACAAGTTAATGCAAGCGCGAGATAAACCACTGCAAATGTGAACTGTAGGTACATCAATAACCGGTATAACCGCCAGAATATTGAATGCAAGAACGCAAACAAGGAAGCATTGTGTTGTACAGGTGCCGGATGTCGGTTTTGGGGATGGAGTTCTATGCCTGTTGCACTTGGTCGGTCAATGCAGTGACTGTTAATACTATTCGTGGAGTTGTCGTTCGATATTGTCCCATATGTGCTCGAATGGAGGCAGAACTGGCGATCGAGCAGGTCATGGTAACGTGTCGACACACTGTTGTGCAAGTTGGCTTACAACAGCGATATGTGGGCGAGCGTTATCCTATTGGAAAACACCTCCTGGGATGCTGTTCATGAATGGCAGCACAACAGGTCCAATCACAAGATTAATGTACAATTATGGAGTCAGGGTGTATGGGATAGCCACGAGTGTTCCTACTGTCATAAAAAACCTCACTCCAGACTGTAGGTCCAGGTCCAGTGCCTCTAGTATGATGACAGGTTGGCTGCAGGTCCTTGGCTTCTAGCCAACACTTGGCCATTACTGGCACCAACACAGAAGCAACTTTCATCAGAAAACACAACAGACCTCCATCCTGCCCCCTCCCCCCCCCCCCCCCCCAATAATCTCTTGCCTGACACCACTGAAGTCGCAAATGACGGTGGTTTGGGGTCAGTGGAATAGAAGCTATAGGGTGTCTGGCACGGAGCTGTCCTTGAAGCAACTGATTTGTAACAGTTCGTTGTGTCACTGTGGTGCCAACTGCTGCTCAGACTGTTGCTGCAGATACAGTACGATGCGCCAGAGTCATATGTCGAATGGTAGTGCCTCGTGGCCGTCTGGAACCCGGTCTTCTTACGACGGTACGTTCTCGTGCCCACCGCTGCCAGCAGTCATGTACAGTGTTTACATTCTTGCCAAATCTCTCTGCAGTATCACAGAAGGAACATCCGACTTCTCGTAGCCCTATTGCACGACCTTGTTCAAACTCTTTGTCGCCTTAAAGGCATTCTTGACCAACATCAACTCACCACATCCAATCTCAAAGGTAGTGAACGCTCACGACCGTTACAGCGTGTATTGAAAGCAAATCTGATTTGCATCCTCACAGTGGCACTACTAGCGCTTCTCTTATGCGACTGGCACGAAATTTGAATAGACAGCATCTTTCAGATGTAGAAATACTCCTACTATGTTTATATTTATGTCGCATAGCTCCTTGTCATCACTGTATTTTATTCAAAGTGCTTTTTCAACTGAACAATGGTCGTCCACACAAGAAGCTCATTTCGATGAACTGTCTGCCTGATTTTGAGGTACTCCTGCGACTAGCAAGTTTCCCAGATCTGTCGCCGACAGAACATGTATAGGACCAGCTTGGGCGTCATCTCGGTGTCAACCCTGTCCCAATGATGTTACACAGAATATCAGGGTCCAGTTACAAAAGTTGTGGGCCAACTCAGGAGAAGTTTCAACACTTTTCTGACACCTTTTCTAACCGAATAAGTGCAACGTCATATTGCTCAGTGGGAGCATACCGCCTAGTTCTTTGTAAATTTGCCTAGATTTTATGATCACTGGAATAGCATCACATTCCTTTTCAAGCCGTGAAGTTTCATTGCGTTTCCTCATCCCCTTCTGGGTATTTCACTTTTTTTGTCAGACAGTGTAGTTGATTGTCGTAGAAGTGATAGAGCAGATTGCTGGTCTAATCAAGAAATATAAAAATTATTAATTCTATCTCCCGACACATTAATGAACAATACAGCTAAGTTAAAGAATGCCTAGTTCTAGTTCTAGTCGCTCAAGTGAAGTTCTTGGTCTATACTATCGCTACAGATTTCTGAAGATTTCAGCTGCCTCAGCGTGTTTCGACACAGTGGAAAGAGGACATCGCAAGTTCTAAAGGGGAAAACAATCAGTCGTTGCTACTGGTAGCTGCACCCTTTGCCCCTTGAAATGAATACACTCGCTGGGCACATCTGCTTCCACATGGAATCAAACCTGGTAAGAAGATATCGGTTATGCAACAGTCCATGTCAGCAGTAGAACAATGATTTCCTTTCTTCATTTGTCACTTACAGCAGTTACTGACAGTATCGGACCGAAGAAATTGTTTTGTCGTTTGTTTACGGTGTTAAAGATCTCTTTGTTTTGCTTTGCCGCCAGACGTTACTTACCATGCACTCGAGACAAGGTCACTGCGGTGAATCCCAGACGGCCACGAGGATATACTGCGTTAGAGTCTGTGACGTCATCGGGGATCCTTCCCGGATGCCATCCATTATCGATAAAAGCTCGGCCGTCCATCGGTAGGCTCAGAAGTCGTTTACACCCATCGACATGAAGTTTCTTCTGAGGACGCTGTTTGTGGTTCTGTGTAGCCTGCTCTTCACTCTTGCTGGTAAGCGCCATAGGATTCTAGTTTTATGTATGTATGTCTGTTACTGCTGAAATTTGATGTGACCCACGCTCAGTGTCCCTGTTTCGTTTATGGATCCGGCTACAGCTCAGCGACAAGACAAAAGTTTTTTGTTTTTAAGAATAAACCAATATGTCTTTCATTTAAACCAACCTTTTCCAATACAATGTGAATCATTGTAGCAAAAGAAACACAGATCGAAATCACCGGCTGCAAAGTATTTCTTCCGTAGTCTCTTTTTTGCCTTGTGCTTGTCATATTAAAAGTTTCCAACAGAGAGATGTATCTGGTATATAAAAATAAGAAAACCACGTGTATCTGATTTATTTTAAATTCGTAGAGTGACACAAGTTTATGAAATTTTGTAGCCTCCGCGTAATAATCATGATTATGTCTTAACATCATACACATTCTGATGTACGAACTTCCCAGCTTTGTATATGTACATGTTAACATTGTGTTCTTCCTCGCAATTTTGCAAGTAAGAAGTCTGCGTCCTTGCAACAGACCGAAAACATTTCGTGCCATTTTGTAATTAATTCATCCTTCTAGAGCCCCCAAATGTGAAGTAATATTGAGAGGCAGTTTTGTTTATGATTCTACTTTCGTTATCGCAGCCTGTATGAATTTTTCATTTTGCATTTCACAAAAGAAATTGTTTCCAATGTCGGTGATCTCCAGTCCATTTACCTTCTAGCTAAAGTTTACATCTGTAAATAAATTCGGGGAACTTTTGGAGAGCTGAAATGTTTTACACGATGAGTGTACTTCTCCGATGAATTAGAGATTGATCCTTTACGATGACCCTTGCCCTTCCTTCCAAGTCTGTTAGTGCAAGTATTCACATAGTAAACTGGATTATTACTTGAATTTTCATGTGGAAACTACTTTATTTAGTTGACCTGTAGTCGAAATTCGAGGATGTTTTCCTTATGCTGCGTCATTGCCGTTGCTCCATGTAAATTCTACTTGTTGCTTTCTTCAGGCTATGATATTAATAGATTTAGTGGTGAAGAACAGTTGTGATTCTTATTTATTGATTGGGATCAAACGTGTCGTAATACTGAGGGAAAGGGCGAATTCATTTCAATTGCACAAATTGTCTTTTAATTTTGATTTCATGATTACTTCTTATAAGGGGAACACAGATGTGGGGACAAGCATTTCGTATCTGTTGTTGCATAACATGAAATTTACACAGAAGCACGTAGAAATGGAGAAACAGGCGAAATAAGTGATAAATAAACTGCTTAACATGGGAATTTTGCAACAGAAACGTCTTAGTATAGCACCCGCAAAAAGTAGTATAAATAAATTGTTAAGGGAATGATTTATGAGTTTTTCCTGACATCATTGATAACTTCTATCATGTTGTTGAACTGTCAGTCACCAGTCTGTTAATATTATATTAATGATATAATTAAATGGTATTTATAATTACGACCGTTTGTATGCAACTGCATATATTATTTTTCACCATAGACGTCACACAGTGGATAACAATGTGTAACAAAACTGGAACGTAGACATTCCACAAATGGCAACTTTACGTAGCAAAACAGGTTAGCATTTTGTGTGTGTGTGTGTGTGTGTGTGTGTGTGTGTGTGTGTGTGTGTGTGCGTGTGTGCAGTTTATGTTCTATGCTGAAAATTGTTTTTAATGCTTCAGGCTGTATAACAGATTCACCAACAGTACAAAAAGAGCACATGTAAAACAATATCAATACGCCCACGTAATTACATATGACATATACACTGGTACTGAGCGAAAGGTGTCTAGGTGAGAACAGTTTGTAACTTAATTCACAATTCCAGAATATCTAAGTTGAAAGTGCTGCATCCAAATGAAAATGTATGTATTTCAGGCCACTGATGACGTCTTAAAAATTGAGGCGAAAGGCATCTGACAAAACAAAAATTGTCTTTATTCAGTTGCATACGGAGGGTCCTTACCCAAAAATCATTAACGTAAAATTTATTCTTTGGCCAGCAAGTTTAACGATTTGTTTTTGTATATAGCACCTAGTAGTGTTCATGTCGCTAAAAAAAGTTTTATATGTGAAGATATTGACAACGAGCTGCTATTTGTACTTAAAGTTGGATTCTTCCCTACCTGGTAAACCCGTTCCTTCCCTTTTCCCCTCTCCTTTTCTGTGTTTTCAACATTTACATATCAGCTAACACTAAAATTTTAATAAATACAACGTGACCTCCCAAGCCTTTCTTGAACTAGTTCTTCTTCCTCGAATTTATGTTTTCTGGTATCCAGTAGACGAAGGACGGAGAAGAAATTTGTTTGCTAGGCAGGCAACATTTTCAACGGCAAAATAAATAATAGTCAAATCGGAACAGGACACGTAAAAAGCAGGATAATGAACGTAAATGAATAAAAGTTCCAATCTTAGAAATGAATTGCAAGTAAATAGTGTATCGGTGAGACAAGCGAGTATAGGAAACAGAGCCAGCCAGCTAACAGTAAAAATTTTAAACACAGAGTAAACCGAAGTATTCAGGGAAACGGTGGGTGCCGGTCACGATAATTATCCTAACTTTTTTTTTTCTTCTGACTGGTTTGATGAGGCCCGCCACAAATTCCGCTATTATGCCATCCCTTTCACCTCAGAGTAGCAGCCGTGCGGTCTGGGGCCCCTTGCCACGGTTCGCGCGGCTCACCCCGCCGGAGATTCGAGTCCTCACTACGGCATGTGTGTGTTTGTGTGTGTGTGTGTGTGTGTATGTGTGTGTTGCCTTTAGCATAAGTTAGTTTAAGTTACATTACGTCGTGTGTAAACCTAGGGACCAATGACCTCAATAGTTTGATCCCATAGGAACTTAGCACAGATTTTCAAATCTCAGAGTGGCACTTACAACCTGCATGCTCAATTATTTGCTGGGTGTATCCCATCTTTGTATTCCTCTACAGTTTTTACTCTTTGCAGCTCCCTCTAGACCACGTTAAACGCACAAAAAAGAGGCATATATCGCACAGTAAGACCACTGCTTGGTGTAGAAATCAAATTTGAAGTTGACTACTTTGTAAAACTAGTATCTCAACATGCATTGATGAGGTTCTCTGTTGGTGTGAGTGTGATTGATTTGTCCATTATCTTATCGTTCTCTTCTTCTTTTATGCTCCACTGTTACTCCTTCACCTTCACCTTCCTTTTCAGTATCGCTGCGCAATCTGTAAGATTACTACATATGACATCGCTTTTGTTCGCGAATTGTAAACTATGTTTTGTTTATGGTGGCTAGTTTAGCGTGCACGGCGATGAAGCAGAGTTTCAGTCCTTCCGACCGTTCAGTGTGATGTGTATGTCTGTCCACAGGTGCCGCTCCCGGCGTTGTCAGCGACAGCAGTGAAGGACGAAGAACCCCCTGCAACATAGGACTGTGAGTATCATTCATGGAGCACAGGCCAGCCTTAGTAACATACTACAATAACTACACCCACAACTGTGAATAGTTCTATTACCTGTTAAAACATTAGAGTATTTGAATCTATTCATGTATCTTACCAGATGAGTATCGAAATAAATTCAATTTGGTTCTGATATACAGCCACAGATTTTAGAAGTAGTGTTGCTCTGGTGCTGAGGTATGTAGGCCTTACTTAATGAGGCACCTTCATTGAGACGAGACAGTAAGAGTATCGAGAGCCAAACCCACAATGTACCTGCTGTTTGGCAGACGCACAGTCATTCGTCATTTCACCACTGAAAGCTTTAAAAAACAAACACTAATGAAATGTCATGTAATATTCGTTCTAAATTAGATTGAAACTTACCAGAAATTTCTGCTATATTAAGTAAGCTATATGATTTCAGACGGTTTACGTGAATGTAACCTTCTCTATATAAAACTAAAAACTAAACTCCTCCCGAACAGGCCATGAAGATCTAACGGTACCGACCGGCCGTCGTGTCATCCTCAGCCCATAGCCGTCACTGGATGCGGATATGGAGGGGCATGTGGTCAGCACATCGCTCTCCTGGCCGAATGTCAGTTTCCGAGACCGGAGCCGCTACTTCTCAATCAATTAGCTCCTCAGTTTTCCTCACAAGGGCTGAGTGCACCCCGACTGCCAACAGCGATCGGTAGACCGGATGGTCACCCATCCAAGTGTTAGCCCAGCCCGACAGCGAATAACTTCCGTGATCTCACGGGAACCGGTGTTACCACTGCGGAAAGGCCGTTGGTAATCTTCTCTATATATGAAAGTTAATGTCCTGATTGACTCACTGACTCATAATCGCCTAGCCCAAAATGATAACGATACAAACTAGAAACTGTGAGAGGATGTTGGTTCTGTACTGTAGGGGTCGATTAAGAAGGGATTTTTTTAAAATTCCACCCATAGGTTGGTGAAATAGGGGTAAAAAGTTTGTTTGAAAATACGTAACTATTAATTCAGTTTTGCATCTGGAACTACGAAAACTGGTATTTGGTAAGAAATAAAAAAAGAAATTACGTGTTTCAGCGTTTCTGGAAATAAAACCTCTAAGGAGGTGAAATGCGGGTGAAAGTATTTTTTATTAAACCATTATGAAAGAACTACTTTTTAAAGCAACGTCTATGAAAATTGGTACTTAACTTCTCGTTTAGAAATAACAAAAATATGTGTTACGGTGTTTGTGGAAATTCAACCTTAAGGGAGAGTCAAATAGGGGATTAAAATTTTTATGAAAATATTTCAGTATAAAAGTATTTTTAAAGATAAATCTAAGAAAACTTGTGTTTGGCTTCACAGTTCTAAATAACAAAAACATATTTCAGTGCTTTTGGAAATTTAACTCCTAAGGCGGTGAAATAAGGAATGAAAGTTTTTATGGAAATATTACATTATGAAAGTATTTTCAAAGCTAAATCTGTGAAAATTTGTATTTGGCTTCTCAGTCCTAAAAAAAAAAAAAAAGATTCAGCGCTCATGGAAATTAAACTCATAAAGAGGTGAAATAAGGGATGAAAGTTCTTATGGAAATATTTCATTATGAAAGCATTCCTAGAGCTAAATCTATGAAAATTTGTATTTACCTTCTTGGTTATAAATTAAGAAAATAGGTGTTCTAGTCTTTTTGGTAATTCAACTTTTGAGGGAGTGAGAGGATGAAAATGTTTATGAAAATACGAAGGCCATTCAGTAAGTAAAGCAACACTATTTTTTTTCATGAAACCAGGTTACTTTTGTTCAGGATTGAAATAGACCATATTATTCCTCACTCTTTTGACGACAAAAATCACAATTTTCAACATAATCTCCGTTCAATGCGACGCATTGCGCAACCTCACTGGGAGCGGTAGTACGTCCGCATGGTACCAGTCTACAGGTCGACGTCGGAGCCAACGACTTGCTGCATCAGTAACCTTCCCCCATCATCCACGTGCTGCTTCCCGCGGAGTGCATCTTTCATTGGGCCAAACCGATGGAGGTCGGAAGATGAGAGTTCCAGACTGTAGTGTGGATCAGGAAGAACAGTCCAGTGAAGTCTTGTGAGTTCCTCTCAGGAGCGCAGACTTGCGTGAGGCCTTGCGTTGTCATGGAGAAGTAGACGTTCAGTTTACACTATTGGCCATTAAAATTGCTACACCGCTAAGATGACGTGCTACAGACGCAAAATTTAACCGACAGGAAGAAGGTGCTGTGATGTGCAAATGATTTGCTTTTCAGAGCGTTCACACAAGGTTGGTGCCGGTGGCGACACCTACAACGTGCTGATATGAGGAAAGTTTCCAACCGATTTCTCATACACGAACAGCGGGTTGACCGGCGTTGCCTGGTGTAACGTTGTTGTGATGCACGTGTAAGAAGGAGAAATGGGTACCATCACGTTTCAGACTTTGATAAAGGTCGGATTGTAGCCTATTGTGGTTTTTCGTATCGCGACATTGCTACTCGCGTTAGCAGAATATGGAATCGGTTGGTTCAGGAGGGTAATACGGAACGCCGTGCTGGATGCCAACGGCCTCGTATCACTATCAGTCGAGATGACAGGCATCTTATCCACATGGCTTTAACGGATCGTGCAGCCACGTCTCGATCCCTGAGTCAACAGATGGGGACGTTTGAAAGACAACAACCATCTGCACGAACAGTTCGACGACGTTTGCAGCAGCATGGACTATCAGCTCGGAGACCATGGCTGCGGTTATCCTTGACGCTGCATCACAGACAGGAGCGCTTGCGATGGTGTACTCAGCGACGAACCTGGGTGCATGAATGGCAAAACGTCATTTTTTCGGATGAATCCAAGTTCTGTTTACAGCATCATGATGGTCGCATCCGTGTTTGGCGACATAACGGTGAAAGCACATTGGAAGCGTGTATTCGTCATCGCCATAGTCTCGTATCACCCGTCGTGATGGTATGGGGTGCCACTGGTTACACGCCTCGGTCACCTCTTGTTCGTATTGACGGCACTTTGAACAGCGGACGTTACATTTAAGATGTGTTACGACCCGTGGATCTACCCTTCATTCGATCCCTGCGAAACCCCACATTTCAGCAGGCTAATGCACGACCGCATGTTGCAGGTCCTGTACGGGCCTTTCTGGATACAGAAAATGTTCGACTGCTACCCTTGCCTGCACATTCTCCAGTTCTCTCACCAATTGAAAACGTCTGGTCAATGGTGGCCGAGCAACTGGCTCGTCACAATATGCCAGTCACTACTCTTGATGAACTGTGGTATCGTGTTGAAGCTGCATGGGCAGCTGTACCTGTACACGCCATCGAAATTCTGTTTGACTCAATGCCCAGGCATATCAAGGCCGTTATTGTGGCCAGAGGTGGTTGTTCTGGGTACTTATTTCTCAGGATCTATGCACCCCAGTTGCGTGAAAATGCAATCACATGTCAGTTCAAGTATAATATATTTGTCCAATGTATACCCGTTTATCATCTGCATTTCTTCTTGGTGTTGCAATTTTCATGGCGAGTAGTGCATTTCTGTGGCGACGAACACGCTGAACTCGTTTTTTCGATCTCCTGAGTTGATCGTTGCACTATGAGGGAGGACATCAAACAGAATAACGCCTTCAATCTCCCAGAAGAACGTCATTACTTGTCCGGCAGAGGGTGCGGCTTTGAATTTTTTCTTCGGAGGAGAGGTGGTGTGACGCCACTCAATGGATTGTCGCTTTGTTTCCGCTTCGAAATCATGAAGCCGTGTTGGTGACCATATTCGACAAAAAATTGTTACGATAAACCTCGTAATGTGCAAGTAATTCCCCACAGATTGTCCTGCATTGCTGTTTATGGTCTGCTGGTTAGTGTGTCACCTCTACCCACAGAGGCGTCCAGTTGATTGCGATCTGTCTGCCACCTCGAATGAGAGTGTCCGCACGTTCCAACACTGCAGTAGTCACAGCTGCGTGCGGCCGGCCGGCACGCGGGAGGTTGGACAGGTTTGAGCGATCTTGTTACAGTGACGACAGACGTCTCGCCCAACGACTCTCCGTGCGTTTGTTCACGGCCAGATCTGCGAAAAAATTCTGCAAATGGCTATGAATGTCTGAGATGCTCTGGTTTCGCGCCAAAAGAAACTGAATTACAGCCTTCTCCTTGAAGGACATCTCCGTTACAGATGCCATTTTGTAGGTTACGTATAGCATCGCCACTTGTCGGAACTTCATGAAACTATCTAGGGTGAAGCCGAAATATTCCACCATGTCTCACAACAAATTCTGCATTTTTTCAACCGAAGCTGGCCACAAAAAAAGTGTTGCAGTACTTATTTTGAACTCCCCTCGTATCTCGTTATATTACAAATTTTTCAAAGTAAATCTATAGGTACTTTACTTCTCCTTTAGAAATAAAGAAATATGTGTTTGGAATGAAACTTTCTATGGAAACATCTCCACAAGAACTCAAGAGGCAGGATTATTTAAAACCTCCAACTACAGCATTCAGAAAAGACCGTGCTTCTAAGGCCTTAATTAGTGTGAAAGGTTTAGAAGGTATTACACTTTGCGAACGAAATCAAAGAAAGCTGTTAAACAGTCGCCACGACAAATCGGCTTTGTCAGAATTGCATAGAAAAGGAAACGGCTCTTTAATATATTAATTTTTCCGTTGGCCTTATATATGTTAATAAAAATATTTTTGTAGTAATTATAACGCAAAAGCGAGTGAAGTAGCGAGCGCTAAGCTATTGTATAATACGAGGACGATGTTACCAAATTATTGCTAAAGCATTATATTTACATAGGCATCAATGGTTGTCAATTTTCTAGTTAATTAATTTTGCTACAATAAGTTTAATAATTTAAAATATTTTTGACGCTAGACTGTGTACTTATATAATATTTACATGTCCTTTCAGTCCGTGCAGTGATTCCAGATATACAACACATGAACCAGAGATTATAACACTTGCCGACTGCAGGAAAGGTCCATGCTGAAGGTGAGCAACTGTCTATAGGGTGAACTTATATAGTTAATATCGAACTGATCTAGGAACAGCCTTGCTTCATAAATAATATTTGTCGCATAAAACGGTCTGTCGCTTATAACACTCTAATTCATACGCCTCTAATTCTGTCTCCTTCGAGCAAGCTTACTAGCAGTAGTAGTGAGCTCTCTGAAACGACAGTCCTGGAGGTGATGACGTGCGGAACCCGTCAAATAAATAATGTTTCAATTGAACTTTGAAATATACGGACATAAACACTCAGTCTTACGCAAACAAGGACGTTCATGACGTGTGACGCACAAGCCAGGCACACAGAACACGCACGCGCGCGCTCACACACACACAAAGAGAGAGAGAGAGAGAGAGAGAGAGAGAGAGAGAGAGAGAGAGAGAATCAATCTGAATAAGGCGAACAGATAAGAAAATTAACTCATTTAAAACTATAATGTGAAATGTGAAAATGTAAAAAGTAGTGGATGCTACTTGATAATTAGTATTAAGTAATTGGTAACATGTTTTCGTTGATAAGTAACATGAGCTACTCAATTGTTAGTGTTATTCGACATATTTATTCGGTAACATACGAGAAACTAATTTCCTATTGAACGCTAGACACTACAGCTAGTTGGTTAGTCAGTTACATGTTCCATTGATCATCTGGACTATTTATTCTTTTTTCGAAATGATATACAACTAGTCAGTTTACAGAATATGTATATAACAATAATGTTAACATCAATGAACACATTAATTTTTAATCCTGCTTATGCAACTACATTTGAAAATTACGCTTTTCTTCAGGATGCCAGTTTTAATTAGAAATTCGTCCGCGACATGGGAGGAGTTGTCCAGGAGAAATGAAACTGGGTTAAACCGAAAAATTTCTCTGCTAAGTGTCAGATATTTTATATTATTACGTAAATGATCAAAAATTTTTGTTGATGTGGATTGAACTCCTTTCTGAGTCACTGACAGCTTTAATAATGTATAATAAAGGTCTTTTTTCCTCTAGTGTTGTAGATATGGAGGTGATTGTTATTCTCAAATTGTGATAAATTATTTATGACGAATTTTACTAGCCAATGTATGCAGTGTGAAGGTGCAATAAAATTGCCTGTTTCCTTGAAAATGTATCTTCATGATGATCGCGGGTGAACACGACATATTTTTGAATTCGGTGCTCTTTTTCTAAGTGGTGAGTTACCACTAAATTATTCCATATGACATTACTGAGTGGAAATATGCAAAATATATGAGGAAGTTGACTCGTTTGTTTCCAGGACTAGCAATCATACGAAGAACACACGTAGCTGAATTAATTGTTTGAGAGCTCAAAAAAACGCTTCTTCCCGTATATTTTCTCACCAATGTATACACTGAAAAATTTAGAACATTCTACCCTATTTACTAACTACAATTCACATGCTACATCAGTTGTTGGTAAGACTCTGTTTGTTGTACAGTGCTGAATATACAGTGTTTTTAGTCCATTTTCAGAGAACTCAAATGAGCGCTATGGGACTTAACTTCTGAGGTCATCAGTCCCCTAGAACTTAGAACTACTTAAACCTAACTAACCTAAGGACATCACACACATCCATGCCCGAGGCAGGAATGGGGGTTCCCATTTAAAAAAAAAACGCAGTTGATATCCGTTTGACCTATGGCATCACCATCTAGCGAGCCAACCACAGCGCCATCTGGTTTCCCCCTTCAAACAAGACAAGTTTCGTTCTTTGTAGTTCTTTCGTTTGACGCTTATTTCGTGAGATATTTGGCCCGGTCACGATCAATGGACCACTCTGTGTATCCTATTTACTGATTTTTTTCACGTGCTACATCCGTTGTTAGAAAGACTCTTCTTGTTGTACAGAACTGAATACAGTGTGTTTTCAGTCCATTTTCAAAGAACGTCTTAATAATTCTTTGAAAATCATGACTAATAATGTCTTCTGGGGCTTTCTGTCTAACGGGATTTATTATAACAGTAGTACCGTCTGGAGAAAGTACCGATTTTGCCTTTTGAATGTCAAGTGGAAGGTGGTTCACGTATATATCCTATTTACTGACTCCTCTTCATGAACTACATCAATTGTTGGTATGACTACATTTGTTGTACAGAACTGGATGCAGCGTTTTCGGTTTATTTCTGGAGAACGACTCAATAATTCTTTGAGAAACATCACTAACAACCTCTTCTGTGACTTTCTCTCTAGTGAGATTTATTATAAGAGTAGCATCGTCTGAATAGCGTACGAGTTTTGCTTGTTGCATGTTAAGTTGAAGCTGAGTCACTTGTATAAGGAATATGAGTGATCCTATAGTTGAGCCCTGTGGGACTACCTTTGTTGTCGCTGCCACGTCATTAAAGTTTTCTCCCCTTCCAGCACTGAATTATTCAGCACAACATTTTACATTCTCTTTGTTAAGTGCAACCATATTCAGTTGTGTATAAAGTCATAGATTCGATAAAACCTGAAGTTTTCTAAGTGTGCAACTTGATCTACACTTCAGACTACATTTAGAACTATTTAAAATGTCGTGCCTAATATTTTTAGTGATTTGGAAGATTAAACTGAACTTTAAGATAAAAAAACATAATCAAGTTTTGTAGCACAATGTTACGGTAAATGATAACTAGACCTAGACATCTTGCAGTGGGTTTATTAGAGTGTTAAAGCGACATGAAAGACTTGTGATGTTGGTCGGGGGCACTCGAGACCCCTCTTACCCTCTCTCACCTGCATCTTCCTTAGTGCGCCCCAGCCTTAAAATAATTATTTAAACACAATACACTACACAAAGTGATGAAATTGTGCCCCTGAGTCTGCTGTATGTAGGCCTTCTTAATGCTTGACAGTCCCCAAGTGCTACACGCCCTGGCTGTCAGTTCACATAACGACGGTAAAGTGGCAATACAAGTTCACACAATATGATAGTTCATACAGTTCTGATTTGTACCTTGCTCTACAATGTCGAGAGGACAAATGTTCCATTGGAATGACAATCTTCGTAACGTGCGATATGTATGTTGTTACGTTTCATCAAAACAAGAAGCTACAAATAATTAATTATAAATACATTGTTTCAGATGAGGAAAAAAGATATAGTGTTTCCTTATTATAAGAAGTATTACTTGTTTATTTTGTTTATCGTACCCTATCGGTAAGTGCACTTTTGCAAGTGCATTTCATTGTTTGTGTTTGTTTTCTCTTGTACTAATCACATGCTCATTGTTTTAGGAGTCACAAATGCTGCCATGTGGGTCATTCAAGGAGACGACTGGCCACTCCAGGCCCCTAAATGTGAACATATTACTCTTACTTAAATTTTGCGAGTCTCATGAAATTTTATCTTAACAAAAACCACGAGCTATACAAGAAACATTCCACTGTGTTAATAAAAATAACTACCCTGGCATTCCATAGTAACATTTGTGGCAACGGTATAATCATATAAACAAGATACACTACACGCAATGAAGAAATTATGTAACTAATTGTTGTGCGTAGGCCGTCTCAAAGCCTGAGTCTACAAGTGTTACACGTCTTTGCGGTCTGTTTGCGTATCTCTATGGTTGTGGTTAAAAACAACGACCGTGGTAACGCAGACGAACATATACAACGATAGTTCATAGCCTTAGATTTTCTCTGTTTTTTCCCTGACTTGCGTTCTGCAACTCTACCAAAATATCTAGATGCACGCCCTTTTAACCTCTGACCATGCGATGCAGACGTACCACAAGCCCGCTCTGTTACAGAATGTTCTTTCCGGGTGCTACATAACTGACCAATAGAGCCATATTTCGTTTCAAACATCCCTAGTGGATGTAGAGAACAGTTTTAACTCCTAAAAGAATTGTGTTTTGACAGTACTTACAGCTAGACGATATCTTCCATGTGGTCTCATTTCGTGCTTAATCTCCTAGACTTATGGTACTGCAGGTCTCTAAGTGCCACAGCTGTGTATAGAGCATAGAATTTCAGGCAGTTATACGCAGACCGTGACAATCTATTTTTACAACCGCGAATAAAAATTGATCGAAAATTGTGGCACCATTTTTACGAACATTGTCCAGAGGTCATATCAGCAGAAACTGCTTGCCATAAATTCAGTTCATTTAGTTAAGAGTTTTAAAATAATTTATTTGTGATACTAAAAAGAGTCTGGTTGAAACTGTACTACATTAGGGGTACTGTGGTGTAATGGTAGTTATTTTACACGCAAAACATTCTCGAACGTAACAGAAAGATGATGTAATATCACACACGCCATACAGTGGCCTGGCCTGGAGTAAGTATGTGGACGCAAATTTACAAAATTTTACAGCTTGCAAACGCTTCGTTTCTACCTTTATAATATCAGTGTTACGTATTTTATTAAAGCCTTTTTAGTCGTATTGCAAATATTGGAAAAGGTATATAATTATTTTTCACGTCCAGACAACATCATCATCTTGCCCTACAACTGACATGCACTCATATTTATCTCTACAATTGAATTTATTCTTAACGGTATTTAAAAAATTTAAATACTTTCAAAAATTCTTGTTCTGGCTCAGTTTATGTGTTCGAATAACTACTTCTTGAATGACACTAAAAAATAAATAAATAAAAAGACGCACCACGAAGGAAGCCAACCTGCGTTTACATTGTAGCAAGCTAATTCCGTAATCCCCGCCCTCGCGCGACGAGGGTTTCTACTGCTTGTCTTCTTGCTTGCCAGACCCTACTTTGACCAGCAAGGTCGCTGAGAACGTTGGAACATTATGGACAGGGCACTGCAGCCTGCTCGGGATTCTGACGATCTAACGCGCCGTCTGGACTGAATTTGGCAAGATATCCCTCAGGAGGATTCTACTAATCAACGGTGAACCGAATAAGGGTCAGATGAAGACCAACGTGTTACTGACTTGCTCAATTTGTGAACCTCTTTCACTTGAATAAATCATCGTTTTTTTCTGAAATTGTTATCACTTGTTTCTTTGTACGTGTACGTCACTTCTGCCGATTCGCATCCCATTCCGATAATTCTTTCATGGTGCGTCGTATTTTTTCTTCTTTTATTCTTTTCCTTTTTTCCCTTAGATTTAGCGAAGACTTAGAATGTCAAACATACGCCGCAAGTTTCATTTGCATGTTATAGTCGTTGATATTTAACTTAATTCCCTGAAATATTTTTTTAATATCCCTTTCACACTGCCACATTATAAATATAACAATAATATCCTTTTCAATTAATTTATTATGATAGAATGAATTATATATGTCAGGTCTAACATTGATTCTTACTTTGTTAACAACGAGCAAACGATGACAGAAACAACAATTCTCATTACAAACAGGGGACTGCGAAAGTTATCTGCCATGTATGGAGAACATATACACCACATAAACCTCTAAGATCACATTGTTTTATTTACTTTATTATTATTTCACATGTTTTAAATTTTTATTTTAGATAACGTCTCTTTCTGAGGCTAATATACTAGTACACAACATTTACTAATTGCTAAGGAAACCAGTATTTTAATGGTTAGGTTTAATTTAATACTCATGTCAATTAAATTTCTGAAGAACAATTTATATACGTACATGAACTCTTTACTGTTTTGACTGTTAAATGTGGAGCGTGGTTTGCCAGCTTCTTTACGACTGGTACAGTGCGTTCATCGCTGGTGGCTGTTGCAGCAACTGGTCGCAGGTTGGCGGAGTAACCAAGGTGGCAAGCTGCCTTGCATCATCTTGAGAGCTGTGGCTGTGGGTGATGGATACTCACCAACAACAACAATTTTCACTGAATTTTCTCTGTTGGCAACCACATTTTAATCTTTAACGCTGTGTCATTCGACCCTACGAAACAAAGATACTCCAGGACAGTAACAGAAGCTTTACACAAGGATCACCGTAACAGAATCTATAACAGAATGTATGTACAGTTGCCCAGACGCCACTTACCTCTGCTTTCACCAGTGTTTAGTGAATATCAACTTTGGGCCTGTCTCATTCCGTTTGGCCAGGCTGTTTCTCTCACGCTGTCTGTTCAAATATTTATTACACGGTATTATTTCGTCCGGAGATCTCCACTAGTAACAGAGAGAAAATATTCGTCAGAAAGGATTTATTCAACATACTTTGCTCGTGAGAGTCAAAACACATTTCGCACACTCTGTTCGGGACACAGACTTACGGGATTGTAAGCTTTTACTACTATTGTTTTGCAGCAAACCGTCTCTCCCTCTAGCCTGTATGATATGCGCTGGATTCGTCAGCGTCATTAAATCTCATTTCTCTCCTGTTCATCCCTTTGACGATCGTAACAAGCTTTACAAGTCTCCAGGGTCATCTTTTCCAGGGAAATAGTGAGGTCCATTACAAGACATTTTATTCATTAACACAGTGGAAGAACAATCTATCACTCTTCCTGGACGTCCTTCCGTACGGTAGCACTACAATATCCATATTAGAAAAGGATGTATGTGTACAGCATTTATTGCAGTGTCTGACATTGTGTATTAAGTGTGGCGCCATGGGATGAATTTCGTATACATATATTTGGATATTTGGAGAAATACTTAAATCATTATTACTTACTTACAACTACTACTCTGGAGATCACACAACGCGATCATTACAACCTTTTATATTACTCATCCCAACGGAATACTCTCTTAAACAGGGAAAAAGCAGGTATACGTAATAATAGCATACATGAAAATACTGGAAGAAATCAAGACAAATTTTTCTAAAACTCCCAGAAACAGATAGCATAATAAGATGAAAGAAGGAATGGGAATTTATTTCATTCTAGTATTTCCTTGTGTCTCGTATCACATCGATATAAACCTTTCGTTCCCTAGAGTAAAAGTAACTAAATCTTATACACGCGTTAGTGAAAATATTACTAGATTAGTAAACACAGTTTTCCTTTATCTTAGTTTTACGAAAGATCCTGGCAGTATACGTATCAGAAAGGTAAAAATCAGGGGTCAAACATAGTGTTTAAAAATTTTGGGTTAACACTACGAAATGAAATTAAAGGAACACACGAAATTAGTAAGGAGCATGGGGAATGGGGACGCGTTAAAGAATTCTGAAAAAGTGTACTTTGTGCATCTCTTAGGGAAACTACATACAAAATTCAACTGTGGCCTTTTCTAGAGGTCCTCATGAGCCGCATAATGAGAGGCATGAAAAACACGGCTCTAGGCTGTTGACATGTTTTACAGCCCAGACGAAAGTCTAATAGAGATCTTCAGGGAAGACTCTGAAGTTAAGTTTTCGGAAGGAAGATGGCGTTGTTAAAACAGGTTGGCTCACTTGAGAGAACCGATAATTGAGATAGCGCGTTAGACTCCATCCACTTGACATAGCGATGACAGAACGACATACGACGCGTATGGAGACTCACACCAACTCCACTTTTCCTCCTTCCATTCGTGAATGGAATAGGAGAGGCAATGATTAATAATGCTACAAAACATTTCGTAAGCTACACATATCAAGAAAAGTTAGTAATTAGAATTGTTTCTAAAAGACAGTTGACAATAGTTCACAGGGACTCAAAAACTTTTTCGTTTGCTCCAGCACACGTAATGCAAGTTCAGCACTTTTTTTTAACCTACTCAGCCGGCCGGCGTGGCCGTGCGGTTCTAGGCGCTGCAGTCTGGAACCGCGTGACCGCTACGGTCGCAGGTTCGAATCCTGCCTCGGGCATGGATGTGTGTGATGTCCTTAGGTTAGTTAGGTTTAACTAGTTCTAAGTTCTAGGGGACTAATGACCTCAGAAGTTGAGTCCCATAGTGCTCAGAGCCATTTATTTTTAACCTACAGTTTTAGAACGGTAAGGGCAATATATGCATGCCACACGTGAGCAGTAGCGGCAGTTTGGAGATGATTTCAGTATCTGTATTCCACAATGGTAAAAACTGTCATGAAGCACTGAAATGCAGTTCACGTGTAGCAACAACAGATGCACACTTTGTAGCGCTTCCTGCCCCTTCCTAAGTATCTGATTAATTAAATAATTAGGACGAGATATGGAACGTTTCTGCTGTGACACATTACTATGTCAGAAATGCTAACAGCACAAGTTGTTCTTTGTGAATTGTTGCATGTGGAGGGCCACATAGTCCAATACGTAATGAAGAGGCCAAACAATTTTCATGGGCTCTATACGAATTTGATGGCAGTACGAGATCGTCCATTAATGTTTCCAGACGCTGGTTTGAAACTTTAGCTCACTTTTATTGAAATGAAATAGTCGAGCGCAGTAACATCTTTGTGTCTGCCTAGAAGTTCGTTCTAAACTGACTAGGGAGCTATGCTAACTGTCTTGCGCCTGGCCGCTCAAGGCGATCGGTCGGTTCAGTATGCCAATGATATACAACATTCACTGAAATTTATTAGACTGATTGAAATTATAGATATAAAGCTTTCATTATGGACAAGGTCTTCAGTAGTGTTAGAACACTGTACAAGCATTTAAACAGTAAATATATATCTTCAAAGTTATGTGCTTGGCGCCCTGCCGAGTAGGTGATTCACTGCTCTCTCTGGACGCTCCAGTACGACACAGTATTTACTCACACCACTGCTCCCACACTTTCATGACCATCTGTCTCTTCTGGGGTGGCACCGTCTACCGATCATGACCACACGCTGGCTTCTAGCTGAGTTAGCAATCATATACCACACGGTCCAGTCACAGCCTATGTTCTACATCAACGTGCAATAACCATTCACAGGCGGCAGACGGCAGCACTGAAACAAGGGGATACCAACGACCGATCAGCAAACGTTGCTGCATATCGGCCACTGCAAAAGGCGCCTGGCTGTGCACCCATGCAGACTGCTATTCGTGGGCGGCTAAGGCTGGAATTTGCGCTCCAGTACAGTAACTGGACGTCCGTTGACTGGCGACTGGTGGCCTTTTCAGATGGATCGTGTTCGATGCTCCATCGCAAAGATAGCCATTGGCGTGTACGGCGTGAAGCATCTGAAAGCAAACACCATCCAACCAAGAGGTTGAGTTATGATGTGGAAAATCTTTTCGTGGCATTCCCTGCGAGATCTCATCATTGTGGAAGGCACAGCGATTCAACACAAGTGTGAATCTATCCTTGGGGATGATGTCCACGCCGTCCGCAGTGGCCGAGTGGTTGTAGGCGCCTCAGTCCGGAACCGCGCGACTGCTACGGTCGCAGGTTCGAATCCTGCCTCGGGCATGGATGTGTGTGATGTCCTTAGGTTAGTTAGGTTTAAGTAGTTCTAAGTTCTAGGGGACTGATGACCTCAGATGTTAAGTCCCATAGGGTTCAGAGCCATTTGAACCATGATGTCCACCCCTACAAGCAGTTTGTTTTTCGTTGGCACAACGACATCTGCTAGCAGGACAATGCTCTTTGTCACACAGCTCACAGTGAATGTGTGTGGTTCAAAGAGCACCAGGATGAATTTACAGCACTGCCCTGGCCAGTACCCTCCCCGGATTTAAACCCAGTCGCGAATCTGTGTGACTATTTCGATCGGACCGTTCGTGCCATGGATCCTCAGCTTAAGAACCTAGCGCAGTTAGCCACAGCACTGGAGTCGGTATGACTCCATATCCGTGTCGGTATCTTCCAGAACCTCAGTGACACTTTTCCTGCGCGTCTCGCATCGGTCCACGCTGCAAAAGGCGGTTGTCCAGGCTTTTGACAGATGGTCACATTAACATTAACGTGACTGGAGAGTGTAAGTCTTCATTTATTTCACATTTATTAGAAGAGAGAGGCTTGCACTTCGACAACAAAACAAATATTGGTTACAGATGCATCAGAAATATCCAAGGACGATGTCAGTGAGAACCGAAAACAATTATGAAACCACGCAGTTTAAAGGCAGAGAGTTAAAAAGGGAAATAGCGCTTAAGAAATTCAGTTTGCAAAATTCTCAAAGAGCGTGCCTTACTATAAGGAATGAAACAATAGGACACCAAGTGACTCTTAAGGCTGCCAGGAGCCATCTAGAACTTGGATCTGAACAATAAAAGCCGCACAGGAGATCCTGGAAGAGTCATTGTCTGATCAGACGGTACGATGGTACAGCAGGGCCCTTGTTTCGGCTAGTTACAAGGATGCAGAATTTCTGCAGAATAAAGGTGTTTTGCAAAGATATATCCAACAAATGCACACCTCGACCAGACCTGCAGGTAAGCGGTTATTCAGGCTTTTGACAGATGGTCACATTAACATTAACGTCACTGGACAGTGTAAGTCTTTTCATGTATTTCACATTCATTAGAAGAGAACAAATATTGGTTATAGGTGCATCAGAAACATCCAAGGACTATGTCAGTGAGAACCGAAAACAATTATGAAACCATGCAGTTTAAAGGCAGGGAGTTGAAAGGGAAATAGTGCTTAAGAAATTCGGCTTGCAAAATTCTAAGCGTGCCTTACTATAAGGAATGAAACAAATAACAGACAAAGTGACTCTTAACACAAGGCTGCCAGGAGCCATCTAGAACTTGGATATGAACAGTAAAAGCTGCGTAGGAGAACGTGGAAGAGTCATTGTCTGACCAGATGTTACAGCAGCGCACGTAGCCCTTGTTTCGGCTAGCTACAAGGATAGAGAGTTTCTGCAGAATAAAGGTGTTTTGCAAAGATATATCCAACAAATGCACACGTCGACCAGACCTCCAGGCACTGCAGAAACTGTAACTCACCATAATGGAAGAACGCTTTTAGGTATGTGTCTTTTAGCATGGGAAAAAGAGAGCATTACATAACAGCTTCGAGAGCAGTTTTTAAATAACCTGACGGGCGAGTAAAAAGAGCTAACAGTCGTACGCATGGATATGCCCACGGAATGTTTTGCAGTACAGTAGGGGAGATACCCTCCTGATGTACCGTGCACTATTCAGTGTCCCCTCGACGATCACCAGTGGTGTACGGCCAGAGTAGGAGATCGCTCCCCACACCATGATGCCGGGTGTTGGCCCTGTGTGCCTCGGTCGTATGCAGTCCTGATTGTGGCGCTCACCTGCACGGCGCCAAACACGCATACGACCATCATTGGCACCAAGGCAGAAGCGACTCTCATCGCTGAAGACGACACGTCTCCATTCGTCCCTCCATTCACGCCTGTCGCGACACCACTGGAGGCGGGCTGCACGATGTTGGGGCGTGAGCGGAAGACGGCCTAACGGTGTGCGGGACCGTAGCCCAGCTTCATGGAGACGGTTGCGAATGGTCCTCGCCGATACCCCAGGAGCAACAGTGTCCCTAATTTGCTGGGAAGTGGCGGTGCGGTCCCCTACGGCACTGCGTAGGATCCTACGGTCTTGGCGTGCATCCGTGCGTCGCTGCGGTCCGGTCCCAGGTCGACGGGCACGTGTACCTTCCGCCGACCACTGGCGACAACATCGATGTACTGTGGAGACCTCACGCCCCACGTGTTGAGCAATTCGGCGGTACGTCCACCCGGCCTCCCGCATGCCCACTATACG
Source organism: Schistocerca cancellata (assembly GCF_023864275.1). Lineage (NCBI taxonomy): Eukaryota > Metazoa > Arthropoda > Insecta > Orthoptera > Acrididae > Schistocerca > Schistocerca cancellata. The sequence goes on from NC_064626.1 coordinate 1,034,114,644, forward strand.
CCCTCGCTCAAAGTCCGTCAACTGCACATACGGTTCACGTCCACGCTGTCGCGGCATGCTACCAGTGTTAAAGACTGCGATGGAGCTCCGTATGCCACGGCAAACTGGCTGACACTGACGGCGGCGGTGCACAAATGCTGCGCAGCTAGCGCCATTCGACGGCCAACACCGCGGTTCCTGGTGTGTCCGCTGTGCCGTGCGTGTGATCATTGCTTGTACAGCCCTCTCGCAGTGTCCGGAGCAAGTATGGTGGGTCTGACACACCGGTGTCAATGTGTTCTTTTTTCCATTTCCAGGAGTGTATTTTGAATTATGCGTGTTGTGTTTTTTCCATGTAACTGCCCATGGGCGGGAGAATGCGTGACGCTTCTGAAGAAACAGCTGCAGCGTGTGGAAGGCCGTCGCTCCCCAGAGAAGCGATCGCATATAGTCCCAGTAATGTCCGATCAATACGTTATTACGAAAAATTAAATTGTACCATTGCTCGTTTCTGGTTGATGAATTTTATCGGTTATCGACGCGGAGTTGCTGTGCCACGATGTGAGTAAAAAAACATTAGCCGCATATTGGTGAAGTTAAACTCTATTTCAGAATAGCAGACCGATTTATCAATATCGCGAAGCTTATTTTCAATAACTGACTTATTTTATTTTTTCATGGTACAAAGTTAAACGTAGTCTCTGTACAGCATTCTAACACGAAGTGATGTTTGATTTAGTGAAGAGTTTGAACGCATTTCACGCGAGGAAAGGACTTTATTACTGATAATTCTTGGACTTTTTTTACATATATATACTTTTTGTTGATCTGAGACGGATATTTAACTCAAACGTAGAAGTAAAACCTTCAAACAGCAAATATCACTAAATACAACGTTAATTTGATTACCGGTTTCGGCAACCTAACTCGTCATCATCGGATGTGTAAAGCACATAGTTCTAAATTACAAGCACAATAAGATATAACATGGTGTGGTACATATCTACATAGCATAGATATATACAACATATTTTATTGACATTCACTGCAATGCCTCTGCATCATATATCGGCACGACATTCATAAAACGAGTCTTATATAGAATGTCTTGCATGTTGCACCGTCTACACACGCTCATATTCGTACATCAGATGAATGAATACTGAGATCACAAATCAACAGCAAAGAAGTTATGAACCACCACCAATGGCACCGTAGTAGTGAATAAACAGAACTACATCGCTACATGTAAAGCATAGGGATGAAGATGTCTACCCCCATACATTATGATATACACTTTCGTCATTGTCTCCATATTCATATCAGCTGAACATCGAGTAAACTTCTGTAAGTTTCTTCGTTTGTAATATATTTTCTACATTATACTTACAATATAACTGCTTTGACTGTAACACTGTGACTCGCATCTGGTAATTTAAGATTGCAACAGTGGATTGTTCCCTTTTGGTACACACACCTTGTGTTGCGCTAGACCTAGAGGACGAGTACCATTTTTAGGTTAGAGAGTCTCGGAGAAACACAAAAATGGATTCAGTCTCAAAGGGAGCAGGTCGAACACAGTAAAATTTTACCATCTTTGTTCAGGAGAAACAATATAAAATTCGAGAGTTTGCTCTTTCCAACAGTCCGTTGTTCAAGGAAATATCTCAATAACATAATAATTATGATATTTTAAAATCGGATGATTCTTTTTGGTACACTCTGTATTATGTGTGTCAGTCTATGTAGAAAAAAAAGGGCATAATGTCGTGGAGACCCGATCATTGAAGTCACAACCTGAGCAGATGTTGTTGAGCGCAGGCTCATAGAGAACAACGAACTGCTGTCAGGGCCAGCGAGTCTGTAAGATGTATTTAACTGTGTGTTGACTGATTGCAGCTAAGATGAGGTTAGCGTCAAGTCCACTGTGTGCCGAGTTCTCGTGGGGAACGAAGTAACAGCACCTCTTGCAGATCAGTCCACAGCCAAAACGAAAAGCTGGAGTCGATGTACACTAGCGATTAACAGGTCGATAGAAACCAAAGCGAGTCCACGTGCATTAGCAGGGACGTTAGCGTTAGTGTTGATGCACGTTATTAGAGGCTTCGGACAGACAAGTGAACTAACTGTGGTTTTTGTTCTTTTTCCGGTTTTATTTTCATCCCTGTCACATCAATACATAGTGCACCTCCCTCTGACGGCAACGCACACGTGTATTCCTGCATGCATGCATGCATGTCTGAAGGAACGGATACTGCTGACGTACCAAAGCTGTATTAGGTATATGATATGTACTCACAGTTTACGAATGGGATTATACATCGGCAATATCATGTACCAAAAACACATGAAAATTTGCACCGGACCGGGAATCTAACCGAGATTTCTCGCTTATCGCGAGCTGTCACCTCAACCAATTTAGCTGTCGGAGCTCGCTTCCAGGAACGCCCAAGACTTCCAGATATCCTAGTGTCTCGTCCGATACTGCTCGCACTTTAAATGGTTCCCGAATGGGGAGAGACATTCTTTAGCTCGTCAATTTGCCTTTTTCTTTTGAATGAAACACAGTTAAGGGAGTGTTTGTATTTTGCAGTGTCTGTGTAGTTCGATGCAAATGTGTTTCAGACAAGCAATGTCTCTTCCTTTGCGAGAATCACATATGGGACGGGACACTAGGGCATTTAGAAGTCTGGACCAGACATGGAGGGCTCCTCGAATATCTGAGGTGGTTAAGGTGATCACTCTCAATAAGCGCAAAATCCAGGTTCAAGTTCCGCTCTGCCACAAATTTTCATGTGTTTCTTGTAAATGGTACAGCTGATATATAACCATATTCGCAGATTGTGAATACATTTCATGGATCGTAAAGGTGCCGAGCGGCATCCTGCGACAGGTTATCCCTAGTATCTTGTGCCGTTTGCAGTTCGGCCAATGTTCTTACAGGCCCTGGAGAACGAGTATAAGTTCCCATTTCGTTGTGCCCCATATTTAATCAGTACGCTAGAGATCTGGTGATGTTGCTGGTCAGGACGTGTCTGTACACCAAGAAAGCACGTTGTATCGCAGTGGCCGTATGTCGACGTGCATTGCTCCGCTGAAAAAGCACGTCACCTTCCTGTGGAAGAAATACCAGTAGCATAGGGATAACAGTATGTACCATGGCACGGGCACTGGTTACTGTACCTTGCAGAGACACAAAATGTGACCAATTGTTGTAACCGAAGAATCTCCCACACCATGAAGTCTGGGATGGGACCTGTATGCTGTAGGCGAATGCACTCTGGAATAGGCAGCTAACCGAGTATCCTCGGTACACGATTATGTCCATCATTTGCGCAGAGACATAACCTACTATCATCACTGAAGACAACAGAGTGGCATTCCACTCTCCACTCATCTCTTTGACGACACCAAAGTAGTCATCCTTGGTGGCGTATTGGTGCCAATCAAAACCTTGCTAGAGGCATACGTGATCTTACTCCTGCTGCAAGTAGACAAAATTCCACGGTCCCCGTCACACAGTTGGTGCAACATCTGCCCTGATTTCGTTTCTGGATGATGGTCGGTCGGCCACCACTACTCTCTCAGTGCGTCGATCTTGACGTGAATCTGTACTGGGGAGACGTCCAGAAACTGGTCTACAGTTGTTGGAATGTTCCACAGACCACTTTCGAAAGCAGCGCCGCACATACGAAAAACATGTGAAGCAATCTGGGGATGCGTCCATCTACTGACCCACAATACGATCCCATTCAAATGGCTGAAGCTGTTCAAGAGCAGTACGTACACGCAGTACGTACACGCTGGTGGGACATGGTTGTACCGGAGAATGATTGTTACAGACACTGTGCACTTGTAAACTCAGCAGGCAGAGTCAAACAGAGGGTGCATGGCCGAGCCTCCTCAGTGCCATCTGATTACTGATGACCATGACAAGTGCATCACTAACACTACAGCCCATCAGTATGCACATATCATAACCTCGTACCGCTGAACACAGTCCTTGAGGGCGTTACATTTTTTCAGCAGTGTACGTATTTTAAAAATAAAACCTGTTTTGGGAGGGCATTATCAAGCTTTCAAAGTATTATGCCACAATCAGGACTGCATACGACCGTGGCACACAGGGCCAACACCCGGCATCATGGTGTGGGGAGCGATCTCCTACACTGGCCGTACACCACTGTTAAGAATTAGTGCCGGCCGGAATGGCCGTGCGGTTCTAGGCATTACAGTCTGTAACCGAGCGACCGCTACGGTCGCAGGTTCGAATCCTGCCTCGAGCATGGATGTGTGTGACGTTTAATTAGGTTTAATTAGTTCTAAGTTCTAGGCGACTGATGACCTCAGAATTTAAGTCGCATAGTGCTCAGAGCCAATGGCATTTTTTTTAAAGAATTAGTAATGCCTAATAGCATAATATTTTTAAGAACTTCATAATAGAATCATGTATTCCTGATAGGTTGTGTTTTCAAATTAAATAAATCACACATTCGGACAACTGGTTGCGTCACGATCTCCATACTGATGTATTGACACCGTTGTACAGTACTATGGCTTCACAATAGGTAAGACTGACTATGTGAGCGAAGAGGTTTGCTTGTTCGCACGGATCTGAGAACTACACCCTCAGTCTCTTAGTCATTTGTAAGGCCTACGAAGCCATAGAGGTCTCAGTAGATAAACCAAGCGAAGTGTATTCCACTACTATCCATTGCTCTCATGGCTCATCTTGTGTGTTAAGGAGACATCAAGGTAAAGGAGGAAAATTGCTTTTCGGCCTAACTTTCGGGAGAATACCTAATAGTTGCCAAGTGCCTGGAAAATGTGAATAGCAATGTGACAGTGATCCAAGTAGACTTCATTTTGAAGAGAAGACACGGAAATGCACCAATACGCACTGCACTGCAGGCAGTTGGGGCGTAAACTTCTGGAGCGTTCCAGGTAAACATAAGTTTCTGCACTAGAAGACAGACCAACTAACTGACGTTGATTAACCATGGCATCCGGTGGCACGTATTCAGCCTGCGAACTGGTCTTGCGGACGTTCGTCCTCGGTGTGTAGGAGCAGTCGGAGACGGACTGAAACTGCTCAGAGCCCTAGTCTGTCGAGGTTTTAGCACAGGACATTTGTCTCACAGAAGTCTTCAAGCTTGGTAGGCTTGTGTACTACCGTTAGGGCTGTCGGAGGCCCTATTTCAACGAGCGAAGTTTAGGATGTCAAGCTCTCTGCCTGTTGCGCCTGAGAGAACAAACATAAAACGCAAAAATCAGTACAATACAGAAGAATTGCCAGAAGAAGCAGAAGGAGCGATTATGAAGAAGAAGAAAGTAAGAGAAACTTAGATGCGAAAAGCATGTAGAGAATTTTAGAAGAAGCCTGTAACGAGGAGTTCAAAATAAATGATGATGAACTTAAGGCAAGACAAGCTGTTTGTGATCCGGTCCTTTGTCAAGCCAAGTCAAATCACGGGTGAGCTGAGAGAAGGGCATAGGTGTTTCCAATTGGGAAAATATGGTAGAGGATTCCCAGAGCCCGGTAAAAATAAGAAGACCACTGTGTTTACGTGTATTGTTTAAGCCCGTAATACAATAGAACCTATGACTCGCTTGACACATACTTCATTGTACCGTTCTGCCTGTGGCTTTTTCTTTTTCACCGTTCTTTACCCTGAAAGGTACAGCAGGCTGCCTGAAACCTGGTTCATTGCAGTAGTCGGTTCATTCCAGTCACATCCCACACATCTGAGAGTAGGACTGAGTAGTTTCCACTTGAGAATGTTTGAAAGAGTCTACCAATTCTGGTAAGCTACTTGCAACCAAGTGGACCTTACCAAAAACGTTGTTCTGAACAAAGAGACTGGAGATATTTCCATTTTGATTCTTCGACATTTCAACAAAAATATAACTTAGTATGTGTGTGTTCACTGCCGGCCATTGAAACTGTACCACCATGAAGACTGCATGCAACAAAGTTCAAACTGACATGCTCTGATATACACGTAATTAGCTTTTGAGTCTGAGTACACAAGAGTGGCGCCATCTACTACCAGTATACTAGGAAATATTACTAGATGGGCTCTCATTCACATACTGCGTTTGAGTCGGTACGCATGCGAAAGCATGTGCTACCAGTATGTTCAAAAACGCCGCGCCGAAAAACGGAACTTTTCCGGAGCTCATACCTCGGGTTCTATTGGTGATGGAAAGGTAAGGTAAAGTGTTTTGGATAGTCCTTGACCAAGGAACCACGTGTATACCGAGGGTAGTCTTATTGTAACTATCCTGAAAGACAAAGTCTATGACTATGGCAACGAGGAAGAAAGAGATACTAGAAGAGATAGCAGCAGTGGGAATGAATGAATGAGATAGCAACGATAAGAGGGAGCAAGAGGGAGACGGTGACAGAAGAGAAGAGAATAGTGGGACATAACGAAGGAGACGGTCGCTGTGAGACAGGTGACAGCGACAGAGAGACAGAAAGGGACAGTGACAATCACTTTGGCTGAATGAGCGAGTGAGAATGGGAAGTGGGAGTGGATGGGTACGATTGTTTTGCAGGCACGGACTAGTAGGTGTGAGCGATTTGCAGTTAGAGGAGCTTGTGGGAGTGATAGGTGAGTTGCATGTTAGAAATAGCCGTGTATCTTAGCATGCCAAAATTGTTGGGAAAATTTTTAAAGATAGGAAGGTAGAACGAAGCAGTTGGTAGCTCATTTTTCAGTCAGCGTCCTTTAAACGATAACGTGTTCGCCTTTCTTTAGCTCCGACGGGAGCATTTTTTCGCTGATTCGGCTGCTATGCGTCGTACATGAAGGATAACATCTCGTATCAGCTAATGAAGAAATTTGGCAGGATTGTGACCTCTCGAGATTGGAATGTATCGTTCGGTGGATAAAGAATCGATAGCTTAAGAAGAATCGTACTAGACGTCATGCAAGATCTCAGCGGCAGAACGAGATTAGCAACCAAGAGGATAGACGTATTATTCATTCAGCTGTACAGTCAGGTGATCTACCGTGAGTTAGGAAATGGACTTATTTACAGTAGAAGCAAATCTCCACAGAACGACTTCGGACTATCAGCACGACGGCCATTAACGCGGTTTCCGTTAACCCGGCTGCCAAGACTGGTCCGCCGATGGTGGTGCTACCAGCGACAGCACGGACACAGGAGTGGCATCGTGTCGTCTTTTCAGACGAGTTTCGATTCAGCATAAAGAAAGACTCATTTCTGTTTGGAGCCACCTAGGAGAACGAATGTCATAGCCATACGGACCCAGAATCTCGCATTATGACAAGGGATATTATTAGGTACACAACACGATCACCTCTGATTCGCATAGCCAGTAATTCGGAAAGTAGCCGTACTATTTCCGCCGTGGTAAGACCGGTGACATGCCGTATTCTCAAGGACTCCGTGATGTGTATTTCACCATTCATCACAAGACCGTATGTGACGGGATGCCGGGAGGCTGATGAGCCACAATTTGCCAGCCACTACGACTAATGGACTCTGACATGGAGCTGAAAGCAGCATGGAATGACAAACAAGTGTCACCCAAGCTCAGTTCGACTCTATACCAAGCCATGTTCGAACTATTGTTGTCAAAGTCTACAACTTACTACGAATGTGTCTCGGAGAATCTTACTGTCGTGACAATGTTAAATTTAGTGACTTGGCTTCCCTGTACTTCAGGAACCACTGTGCGCATTGACATGAAACTTTTACAGGACATTAAACTGTATGTTCTGACTCGCAATAATTGCATTTCAGTCCCTGCTTTCAGAAATACAATTTTTTAATTATATTGTTAAAATTTTGTGTACTTTTTTTGTACGTTATCCTAAATAATTTTAGTTGTACATAACATTATGTTCTTCCCTTAGTTCAGTAGATTCGGGATATGTATGATATTACTCCCTGAAAATTTGAATACTCTACTCGAAGTGGTTTCTGAGATTTAGGGAAAAATGCAACAGAAAATGTAAATTTTCAGGTACGGCTTCTTAAGTTTCAGAAGACTGTGACTCTCTTAATACATGCTTAATTTTTTATTTTTAGTCACTCAGAAGCACCCTGCACCATGCTGTATATCATCCTCGTGATCTATTTTCAAGTTTTTTCTTCGTCTCTCTGGACTCCTTAGTGGCCAACTGTGCCGTATACTCTGCTTTATCAATGCGAACCTTGTCCATGCGTTCAAGTTCTCTGATGCGGTTGGCTCCGGGATTAATTCCCATATGCTGTAGCACTTTCACCCTACCAATGTTGCCATCATTAAAAGCAATAACAGAATCATTGACACCCCCCCCCCCCACTTTAGTGTCTTCATTCCAAAAAAAAAAACATTTTTTGGTAAGCGTGTCCGTATAAGATTATAGAACGACTCATTGGGATTCTGAGTCTCACCATGCAGACACTTCTTCAGTAATTCAGGATTTTCCAGGTCTCTGTAAATAGGTTTTATGGTATCCACGACTGCTGTTGGGATGGAATGTGGAATGTTTATGGCTGTATGAACTGTTCGAGTACTGGGCATTGCGGTAATTGCACCATGAATCAGGTCCAGGAGGTCAAAGGTGGTGTACTGGTTTTTCGTCAGTTGACAGTCTGTGGAAGAAGGTAACCCATACTGCCTGCTTCATTTTCAACAAATCCTCAGTATTATTTCTACGGCCAACCCATAATACTGCTGTAATTCATCAATTATTTTGTCTGTCAGTCTGCCTCTTATGGTTTAACTATCATAACGTTTCTTGTCTCTCAGACTTTGTTTCAACTTCCTCAACCTGGTGCCCATCATCTTCTGGACATGACCAACACATTCCAGTTTTGTGATAATCTTCTCACTATAAGGCTGAGCGACCGGCCGGTGTGGCCGAGCGGTTCTAGGCGCTTCAGTCTGGAACCGCGCGACCGCTACGGTCGTAGGTTCGAATCCTGTCTTGGGCATGGATGTGTGTGACGTCCTTAGGTTAGTTAGGTTTAAGTAGTTCTAAGTTCTAGGGGACTGATGACCTCAGATGTTAAATCCCATAGTGCTCAGAGCCATTTGAATTATAAGGCTGAGCGGCTACTACACTGCTATATGCTTTTGAGTCTCCATCACGTAAGAACTTAGTGTAACACACTCCCGTTTTGTCCACAGACCGCCTAAAAATTTCAATAGCTCAGAGGCCTCCATACCACCACTTCTTCCTCATAATTTCTGTCACAGATATGCTCTTCTTCATTCCCTGATTCACACTTATAACAATGTTTGGTTAAAATCTGGAAATCTATTACCCTCCTGGTATCCACACTGGTCACTGTAGCAACAGAATTCTTAAAATTGTAGCCAAGTGCCAAGTGCCATCAAATGCTATTGGTATGTCAGTCATACCATCATTTATTTCAACAGCTTTGTTTGCAGCACCCTTTATTGGCTCACATGCAACAGATTCCACAGCACTTCCAATAAATCCTGCATACTTGTCGATTTTACAAGGTGGGCGTGGCGTATTTATCACGGCACATATTGTTTCTGCTGCAGTGTGTCGTTTGCCAATAGCTCTCAAAATGAATAAGTATATTCACAACTGGCACAGTTAATGATAAGTTTCCTGGCTAGCCCATTTGATACCTCACTGTCTTCATGTAAGCTAACTGGCGCTCCAAATATTTTACAACACACACATTCACCTAACACCCTTGTTAGGATGTGTAAATCTATCAGAATATAACCTAACCTACCATTTACATCACTTTCGTTTTGAGAAAACTGTGTATCCCAACGTTTTATTTTAATCTTCGAAGCACTAATTGGTGTTTCTCTAGATACTGACGAGTTGGCCAGTATTTCATTGTCCGTAACTTCACACGCCACATGTTGAACAAAATGTTACACTTTATTCGAAAATCTATTACCATGAAACCCACGTTTCTTAAGAACACTTCGTTTTGGCGTCATACTTTACTTTTTGAGAGATTTACCATCTATTTGTCACTTTTTTCTCGGAAAAACGTTAGCACTTCGACATACAACGCGTGTTTATACTATGAAACGATACCATACTGTTTTTGACAGTGCTACCAACACAAACATGTAATTTAACATTTATAACACAGCAATGCACAGCCTTCTATATAAAAGATTGCGATTTTATTATATCTTGAAGTAATTCACGTAAAAATTTTAACGTTTTCAACTGATGTAGATTATATTAAAAAAATGACATACGTCCCATGTGAGTTTATAAGTGATACATATATCATTTTATTCAGAAAACTGCAAATTTTATAATGAGATAAAAATCAGAAAACGTGAAAAAAAATTTCCGTTCTAACCACTCTTACGTTCAAGGAGGCGCCTACCAGTTCGACCAGTAATAGCTAATCGTTTCGAGTGGTAAAATTACCTGTTAGCCTCTTCGTTGGCAATGCCTGTACGAGAGTGTGACTGTGTGGTGCATAATAGGATATGACAGACACTGAGAAACCTTCAGTGCCTGGGACACTAAGCTGTCTACACGTTAGCTTTTACAGATTATCTGAACAAGTGAGAGGTTGGTATTCCGTTGTTACCTGACAGAGATTATTTAACTACATTCTGCTGTATATGATATGTTCTGGCAGCTGATTGTTAGTGCATCGCCCGCCTAAGTGGTGAATAAACAGCGGTATTACAAGGGCATAAAGTCCGCAAAATAGTCTTCCAACCCAGTCGCTTTTTCCCCTTTAATTAGACTATAAATTGTTTTAACGACGCTAAATAGGTCATATTCTGGTTCACGAACTGAGGTACATTCCTTTCTGGTATTCGACCTTCATGTGGCAGGCATACACTCATACTTAGTCAAGAATGCAGAAGTTAATAGATGTATTAGACTCTTCATATGTGTGGCCATATGTGTTAGTCTACTTCGACAGTTCTATGTAAGAATAGAAAAGGAAAGATATGCTGCAGTATTTTAAGAAGAAAAGATGTGGTGAAGGGGGGGGGGGCGAGGTACGGGTTGGGGAGAGATGATGATGATGATGGAGAGGGTTGTATGAGCGCACGACGGAAAAGTCTTCAGCACCCGCTCAGTAACATATTGAGACGGGTGTCAAGAAAAGACAGTAAGATAAAACAGAACGCAAAACACAGGTAAGAAGCTTGGAAAAATATGTGCCTACCCACACCGAAGCGTGGGACGAAGCATGCCGTCAGCAGTGAAACACGGACAACACAGGAAGAAAGTGGTAGAGGGAGCTAAAACAATATAGCAGATGGAAGTGGCTGGCTGACCGCAAGGAAAAAAGGGAGAAGCCAGCCACTTTGCAATACACTAAAACCTCTAGCCTAAAAGTTTAGGCCAGAGTCCAGACATATCGCAAAACTTTAAAAACCTAGACACACACATCTCATCATTAGCTAAAACACAGGCAGATCCCCATCAACTTGTGCTTCTGCCCTTGCATCACGATATAAAATGTAGTCTGTTAAAATGTGCCGGACAGAGATGTGCACACCACAAGCATCACAAAACGGGGGATCCTCCCGCCGTAATAGAAAGCTATGTGTGAGAGGACAGTGCCCCATCCGAAGACGCGTGAGGGTCACTTCTTCCCGCCTGAGCAACCGGCAGGAGGAACACCAAGGCCGAGTTGTTGACTTCACCAACCGTAGTTTATTGGCAGTCACCGCCAGCCATTCTTCCTCCCACAACTCCATGCACTTCTTGTGGAGTGTAGAAATGACAGACTGCAAGGGAATAGGACACAGGACCACATCCTGCTCTCTGCAGGCCTCCTTGGCAGCCCGATCGTCCTGTTCATTGCCCCATATTCCTACATGACCAGGCACCCAGCAGAAGGACACCACCTTACCCCGCCGTTGGAGCAAGTACAGTTGGTCATATATCAGTTGGACCATCTCCTCAGTTGGATACAGATTCTGCAATGATTGTAAGGCACTAAGAGAATCGGAGCAGAGGTGAAATCGATTGCCCCGAACACTATTCATCTGCTCCAGTGCCTTCATGATCGAGTGGAGCTGCGCTGCGAAAACGATATATTCACCAGGGAGGCGAATCCGGGTAACATGATCAGGGAAAACTATAGAACAGCCAAGGAAAATCTCCTGTTTGGAGCCACCAGTGTAAACGACGGTAAAACCGTGATGCGCATCTAAAATGTTAAAAAACTGAGATTGGAATGTAAAATCTGGTGTACTATCTTTCTTAAAATTAGTCAAATTTAAAATAAGTCTGGGTCTCTGGAGGAGCCAAGGTGGAAATCTGCTGCAACCGCGACGGAAAACATGAAGACCGTGTGAGAGAGAATTAATTAAACACAGTAATGATATCCTTCCTGAAGGACGCTCATTGGTATTCGCATCAGAGTCTTTATGGACACACAGGCATGTTTGTTCCCCTACGACATTTCTAGGAGTGAGAACAAGTTATGTGTTATGTAAAATAGTCATAATTTCTTGATACCCTACTTACTCGATCTGTCAGAGAGAAAAAAGTAGAACAAAATACATAGGTAATTCCCGGTCTGGGCTTCAGGTTGTCACCGTTGTGCCTTCGTGTGGGATCAGCCGAGTGCATAACAGTGTGTCAACAAATTGCACCGCGTGTTTGCAGACTTGGTCGCTGCTCCTGGCCACAAGGCGAGCACCTGGACGAGCTCTGGTTTTCACGGTCACGCAGCGCACCGCAGGTCTGGAAAACACCCAGATCAACTTGCCCTGTCAAGTATCCATTCCGGTTTCTGTTTTTTTCAGGGTACTCACATCTCCGCCTGTACCCAGTGTGTATAAAGGAGAGCTCTCTGGCGGTGTTGCGGTGTATGTGACACTGGGGACCTTAGGTGGTTGACAAGCAGCGAAGTTCTGAGGGGTGTTGAAGATGCGGCCACAGGGACGGTGCCTCTTTGCGGTGGCATTAGTTATGCTGCTGATAGCCACTTCTGGTGAGTTTTCTTCACTTAATTGAAACTGGATCTGCAGCTGGGGCAAACTGTTTAATTGATTTAATGCCGACTGCAGCTGTCAGTTTTTCTTTATTCGAGTGCTCAGCGACAGTGGACGTTACTCAAATATACACAGGGGCAGAGACATTTTGGCATAATATGCCATAAATGAATTTTTGTAAAGATATTTAACGGTTGCTCATTGAGGGTTTTGTACAAACTCAGTTATGTATGTACAACCAGTTCGTCTACAGGTTTTGCCGAGAGAGTTTGCGAGTATCAAAATATGTGATATAAATGGCCGTATCTTTTTATTGAACTGATTTACAAGCTTAAATTTTTTACAGTGCAAAGGGACTGTAGACCTTCGCATTTGATATAACTTTCAACTCCGTACCTCTGCTCGCTCCTGGGAAAAATGGTCTTATTCAAACAGGCGGACAACAAAGTGATCCTATAATGGTGCTTTTTTCACCTAAAAAGACAGCTGCTGGCAGCATTAAATCATTTATGTACAGAGTTTACCAAACATTTACAGTGAAAATTATATGGATGGTGCAATTCACTGAGACACTGAACAAATGAGAAGAAATGAATGCTAAGTATTCACTGATACGAGTGTAAACAGTTTACACGTTATCAGCAACGACTTAAGTTACTAACAGAGGGAAAGCGCACATTTTCCGGGTGCTTATTGTTGAATTTTCTGCCACATCATCCATCACACTCTCCTCAAACTCTACTGGCGAACTGTCCTTTGCCATGAATGTTAGTTTCTTGGAAGTTTCTGTCCACGACTTTATGTCTATTATTAAGCTGTTCTCTGTTCATGTTTTGGCTTTACAGACACTAGAGTCTGGTACAACATGCATTAGATGCAAGTCTGCAACTTAAGGACCTGCAACATTGGTTCAGTGAACATTAGACGGAAGAACGATGTTCATTTAGAATAGCGTTGTTCCGAAAAGTATGCAATTTTTCGGCGGGTTAGATTTTTAGTAGGCTTGCAGAAGAACTGAGAAAACTGAGTGCAGAACCTCAAGTATTCAACTCCAAATTGAAAGCGACACACTCCTTCCCTTATGTACAGGAGTTCCTCACAGTAGATGAAAACTTTTCTAAGTTTTCTCTGCAATGAGTTATTTATTCTTACACTTTCTGTTTTTCTCGTGTTTCATTAATTCTTCAACGCTTTGTTTCTAAATTTCCTAATCAGCATTCTGTAAATTATATACTGATACGTTCGAAGACCAAGTAAGTAGCTTTAGCTTCTACGTTCCAACGGAACCTAACAAATATATAATAAATAAACTATAAATAGTGATAAATCCCACCGTGGTTACATCGCAGCCGATGATGATGTAGCAAAAAATCGTTTGTTATGAAACATCAGCGGTTCACAAAACATGCCTCACACGCATTGGTCACTCAAGACCTTATACCTCCTGAATTACTCATTTCCGGCCACCAGTTCATTATCTCAAAGTATTCAGTTTCATATAAAGGCCTCTGAAATTTCTGAAACGGTTCATGAGATCGAAAAATTGTATGACGATTAGTATATATTGTAATTTATGTATCTGCTAGATAAACTGGCAGTTATAGTTACATTTTCAGGCGATGAGGCTCTCAAGAAAATCTTTTTAATGTAATTGAAAGGACACGTAACGTTATATAACGCTAGTACCAACAAAAGCAAGAACAACGTAATTTCAACATTTTATTCGATGCGAAGCCAAACATCTTTGTGCTTGTAGGAGTGACACATACTTTACGTTTTTATGAACTGTGTTCTTGGAAAATTGACGAGGACTTATTAGCGAGATCTTCCTTTTGAGACTTATGAAATGATCTTAACAGAGGCGAAATATTTGTCTCAATAGTCACGAGTACTAGCCGTCTACGAAAGAAGTTGATCTTTATGCAGTTTCACGTGTCGATGTGCCTATTTTCGATACATTCAACCAGGTCCGCCCTCTATAACGAGATATTACAGTTGTATATGAATGAAATATAATTAAAATTTACATTTTGTTACATTCCTTTTATTATCTAGCATATACTTTACAATCATATTTTCTTATAGTTTTAATGTGCTATCTCTCAAACAGAAAACTGATTTTTGCGTAGTTATGAAACCTAGTTTTGTATTCCTTTTTTAATAAATACACTACTGGCCATTAAAATTGCTACACAAAGAAGAAATGCAGATGATAAACGGGTATTCATTGGACAAATATATTATACTAGAACTGACATGTGATTACATTTTCACGCAATTTGGGTTCATAGATCCTGAGAAATCAGTACCCAGAACAACCACCTCTGGCCGCAATAACGGCCTTGATACGCCTGGGCATTGAGCCAAACAGAGCTTGGATTGCGTGTACAGGTACAGCTGCCCATGCAGCTTCAACACCATACCACCGTTCATCAAGAGTAATGACTGGCGTATTGTGACGAGCCAGTTGCTCGGCCACCATTGACCAGACGTTTTCAATTGGTGAGAGATGTGGACAATATGCTGGCAGGGCAGCAGTCGAACATTTTCTGCATCCAGAAAGTCCCGTAAAGGACCTGCAACATGCGGTCGTGCATTATCCTGCTGAAATGTAGGATTTCGTAGGGATAGCAGAGCCACGGATCGTAACACATCTGAAATGTAACGTCCGCTGTTCAAAGTGCCGTCAGTGCAAACAAGAGCTGACCGAGACGTGTAACCAATGGCACCCCATTCCATCACACCGGGTGATACGCCAGTATGGCGATGACGAATACACGCTTCCAATGTGCGTTCAACCGCGATGTCGCCAAACACGGATGCGTCCATCATGATGCTGTAAACAGAACCTGGATTCATTCGAAAAAATGACGTTTTGCCATTCGTGCATACAGGTTCGTCGTTGAGTACACCATCGCAGGCGCTCCTGTCTGTGATGCAGCGTCAAAGGTAATCGCAGCCATGGTCTCCGAGCTGATAGTCCATGCTGCTGCAAACGTCGTCGAACTGTTCGTGCAGATGGTTGTTGTCTTGCAAACGTCCCCATCTGTTGACTCAGGGATCGAGACAAGGCTGCATGATCCGTTACAGCCATGCGGATAACATGCCTGTCATCTCGACTGCTAGTGATACGAGGCCGTTGGGATCCAGCACCGCGTTCCGTATTACCCTCCTGAATCCACCGATTCTATATTCTGCTAACAGTCATTGGATCTCGACCAATGCGAGCAGCAATGTCGCGATTCGATAAACCGCAATCGCGATGGGATACAATCCGACCTTTATCAAAGTCGGTGACGTGATGGTACGCATTTCTCCTCCTTACACGAGGCATCACAACAACTTTCCACCAGGCAACGCCGGTCAACTGCTGTTTGCGTATGAGAAATCGGTTGGAAACTTTCCTGATGTCAGTACGTTGTAGGTGTCGTCACCGGCGCCAACCTTGTGTGAATGTTCTGAAAAGCTAATCATTTGCATATCACAGCATCTTCTTCCTGTCGGTTAAATTTCGCGTCTGTAGCACGTCATCTTCGCGGTGTAGCAATTTTAATGGCCAGTACTGTATACACTAAGTGTTCGAAAGTATCTGGACATCCATTTATAATGCGGGATTGACCACTAGATATCATGGGAGGTGACCCACCAGTACAAAAGGAGGTGAGAAGTATTATCAGTAGAGAAGCCATAAGAGCAAATTGAGTCGGTTAGGAGAGTTCAGTGAGTCGGAACATTCGATCTCATCTGAGCAACAAATCCACAAGGGACAAATCAACCTATAATAGGAGAAGGAGAAGGGGAGTGACATAGAAGTACTGCTCAGGAACGCCTGAAGCAATTTCAATCAAATTTGGTGTATAAATGACACGCAGTTTGTAAGGGTAATGTGTGGACACACACCCAGCTATAATTTCCTGAGCCTTTTGAACAGATAGTGTAGTTGTTCACAGCCGTTGTTAACAAATAGTATTGAATACCTCAACGATTTCAGTTCTTTTCATTTTTTTAAAAAATTCATCAATTTATTAATTTGTAAACTGCATAGTAGGATTTTATATATCTAAATGATAAACCTAAGGTGATATTTTTACGAGGTAAATTCCCCTGGCAAATCCCGCGTCACAGATTCAGCCTAGAGGCCTAAATACGGGCCTGCTTCCAATAGTGCACAGAATATTAAGGACGTGGGGATTACGTAGAAAACCATTAAATTATTAATATTAATATTATTCAGAATGTTTCTTGAGTCGTCAGTGGCCTCCAATGGCTCATTTAAAATTGGATTTATACTGTAAGTATTATTGGACAAAGGAAAGTGTACTATCCGTTGTTCAGGAACTAAGCTATAGCTTTACAACTTAAGAAATGCCAGTCGTTCCTCAGCTTCTACCAACAAAGAGTGGAAACACCACACATGTGTGGTAGACAGTTTCCGATGAAAACAATCAACGCCTTTATACACAGTTGCCGTAATTTTTAGCAGAAAATCGCGCAGTTAGTACTGCTATTGCTGAAACCTGATATTGTGACAATCTTAGCGGTGCCACAGAGTAAAGGGAGAATCATGGTGTTGTCCCTAGTTCCTATTAAAGATGTTGGATTAGAAAACTTTAGAGGAAGATATGGATGAATAACACTTCACTTACTTTACAGATGCCGTGCCCGTACCTGAAGAAGCCTCTGAGTTGGAAGATCTGCGGGCTTTGCCCTCCGTCCCACGACAAAGGTCACCATTGATGGCTGCAATGGCGCCTCCTCTCCCAGATACACCAGGTAATTCGGAATAGTGTCTACGGTTTGCCACGAATATCAAGAAAGTAGCCATAATTACAATAGCCAATTGTCAGCTAACAAGAAAAAGCTCTAATAGATGTAAAAAAAAAACAGTACAAGAATAAGAATCTACATTAGGTGCTATTAGGCGTGACGCATGGGTAACAAAAATTTTCATCAGAGCAGAGATTCAGATGTAAGTCTATTCCAACATGGCAAATGACAACTGAAGGTTTAGTAACGCCATAGTAATATGTAATTTTCTCGGTCACATACTCAAGGATCTCTACGCCGTGAATTCCTGATACAAGATGTGACCGGATTCAAGACTTCCTAGCAGAAACAGCTCACCAAGTTATTCTTACAGGTAAGAGAGCAACAAGGACACCACAAAAGAGTGTTACAATGGCACAGATGTTGGGTTTTGTGGATCATTGGTCTTCTGACTGATTTACTGCGGACCAGTACGGATTCCTCCCCTGTGTAACCTCTTTATCTCAGTATAGCACTTGTACCCGGCGGGCGTCCTAAATTATTCGTTGGATATACTCCAATCTCTGTCTTCTACAACTTTCAAGTATCATGGAAGATATTCCTTTGTCTCTTACCACGTCTTATCGCCTTGTCCCTTCATATTCACAATGTCTAATACATTTTCCTCTCCTCGCAGATTCTGTGGAGAAATTTCAATATTCTTCTATAGCACGACATCGCAAACGCATCAGTTAATTTATTTTTCGATTTTCCAAAGTTCTTGCTACACTTCCATTTAATGCTGTACTCCAAAACGCACGTTCGTGGAAATTGATTCCTCAAGTTACGGTCGATGTTTTTGACACGAATACCTCGTTTGGCGAGGAATGGCCTCACTGTCTGTACTAGTCTACTACCTATGTCCTACTCGCTTCGTTCCCCAGGTTTTATCTCGCTTCCAACATAGCAGATGTCCTTCATTTCGTCTAGCCCGTGGTCACCAATTTTGATGTTAATTTTACCACTAACCTCAGTGATTTACTCCTCATTCCTTTCGTCTCAGTCCTTCCGACGACCACATGTTTTTCAGTTTCTTCGCACTATTCTTGCAGCCGTTTAGGCATGACATCACAGAATTTTCTGTTTATTTTGCTCCTAAGAGACGTATGTCGCTGTGTTCCTGTCTTTCCCTGACCATTTCTGTACTTCCTTCTTTTACTTATCAGCTGAAGTATTTCTTCTGTCACCTAAAGTTTTTTCGCAGTTACTTTTCTGGTGCCCATATTTGTCTAGATTCTGTGATTGCCATTTTTAGAGATGTCCAGCACTCTTCAGCTGAACTGTCTATTGTGTTGCTCAAAATCGCAGTGTCTACAGCCTTAGAGAACTTCAAATTGATCACAGCATTCCTCAGTGCTCTAATATCGCACTGCTTTCTACATTGACTGTTGGGGATGATTTTCTTGGAATTCAGTCTATTCTCCATCATTACTGAATTGTGATCTGAATCTACGTGTGCTCCTGTGTACATCTTGCAATCCAATGTCTGATTTCGGAATGAATGTCTGATCATGATGACATCCAGCTGCAACCTCCTTGTCTCTTTTGGCCTTTTCCGAGTATGTATCCTCCTCTCGTGTTTTTTGAAGAGCGTATTTGCTATCGCTAATTGATACGTATCGGAGAACTGTGTCTTTCTCCTGACACCCTGTTACCACCAAGCGCACATTGTCGATGTAACCCTCTATTCTACGTTTTCCCCTAACGATTGTCAGACTTTCGTTTCCCTTTACATACTGAATTACTCGTTTAATACCGGCATATACTTTTTGTAGCTCTTCTTGTGACGTCCGCTCGTATAGAAGAAGTATTGTTTTTGGAGTTGGTCTGGTGTTGATTCGAATACGAGTAATGGTTCAAATGGCTCTGAACACTATGGGACTTAACATCTCAGGTCATCAGTCCCCTAGAACTTAGAAGTACTTAAACCTAACTAACCTAAGGACATCACACACATCCATGCCCGAGGCAAGATCCGAACCTGCGACCGTAGTGGTCGCGCGGTTCCAGACTGAAGCGCCTATAACCGCTCGGCCACCGGCGGCCGGCGAATACGAGTAATCCACAGTAACACACTTCCTGTCCTGCTTTCCTGTTCATGACGAATCGCTCTCTCGTAAACCATTTTCTGCTGCTGTTGTTACTCATGCGACTTGAAATCCGCATCTTCTTTCTGTCTCACTTGACTTATCACCACTACGTCTTGACTGAGCCTAGCTTCAGTACCACATTTAGATTTCTGACATTTCCCGTTCCGAGTAGTAGAATGTTAACACTTTGTTGGTTTTTCATTCGTTCTCTCAAGGTCATCTCCTCTCTGCTAGTCCTTTCTCGGAGATCCGAAACGGGAATCAGTCCAGAATCTTTAGCCGATTAAAAGATCATCACGCCACTTTATCAATTACAGGCCACATCCCCTGCCTTAGTGAAGTGGTTTCCATTGCCTTCTGCATCTTGATGCTGGCCGGTCGCTGTGACCGAGCGGTTCTAGGCGCTTCAAGCCGGAATCGCGCTGCTGCTACGGTCGCAGGTTCGAATCCTGCCTCGGGCACATGGATGTGTGTGATGTCCTTGGGTTAGATAGGTTTAACTAGTTCTAAGTCTAGGGGACTGATGACCTCAGATGTTAAGTGCTTAGAGCCATTTGAACAATTTTTTTCTTGATGCTGCCGATCATCACTGTTTCTTCAGCCTCTTAGAGACAGTCACGCCCGAAAATCTGTCCGCTCTTTGGCAAGGCGACTGCCAGAACGAGAATGACTGCTTGTATCAGAAGCCTTCAAAGAATTTTATTCAAAATGTAGGCTTTAGGTCACGTCGAACCCTGGGCCGATATCTTTCCCCCCAAGGTGAGCATGTGAAGCTTGCATATACAATGCCTGGCAAAAAAAACTGAAGCACACGTGAGACGTGAGCGGGTATCGATGTAACTTGGTACACATATACACCAGCGGCAGGGATGTTGAAATTACATGTGTTCGGTAGAACGACCGCCAGAGAGCATTGGTACTCTACATATTTAGCGTTGTTATAAGCCCCAGTTGGGTATTTCAGAGACGTGAACACTGTCATATCTTGAGTGATCACTGTAAAGTACACGATAATCCTTCTACTCGTGTGAGGCAGAATTATCAGAGCCTGAAAGTGTTTGAAATGGGCCTCATCGTGGATCTCGATTTGGCCATCTCCTCAGATCGTGCAATATCCAGTTTTGTAGTGAATTCTTGGGTGACAGTGGCCCACCAGTGACTGCATGGGAACGTGAGTGTAAGCGTACTCTTTGTCAATGTTCTAGTCGACCACGTCTGACCACCACAAGGGTGGGTCACCATATTGTGCACCAAGCATATCGTTACCCCTTAACACGTGCACCTACCATCCAGGAACGAGTAAAGCATTCCGTGCAACATTCTATGTTGTCCCGCACCATTGGTCGGAGACTAACAAGAGCCGGACCATGAATTACCATCCCACGCTTGGGCTGCCGTCAACACCTCAATACAAACGATTGCGTTTGGAGTGGTGCAAGGACAATGAAGCACGGAAAAGACACGGGGTTTCTCTGTCGTTGTGAGGGCAAACGAGAAGCTGCTTGAACAAAGAAGCGGCGGCATCATCAGGATTCATCTACTGCCAATAACGGCTTGTGGGATTGCCTTTGTGCTAATGACATGTCCCACGATCATGGATCGCTCCTCGAACTGTCTAAGGCCTATTCCGTGAGCGGTGTTCATGTTTGCATTTTTTTTTACTGTAATGAAAACTCCATATTAGATTTAAGGTATCCATGTGTGAAATGAACTACAACGGTGTCTAAATTGTGGCTAATTGCGCAATAAGTTATGGAATACTGGAGTTAAATTTCAGTTCTTGTCAGTCTTCCTGAGTAGTGAGAAGGAGGAGAGTTCTCTACGCAGACATTCAACAGGATTTGCCACAGTGTGTAACGTGGATTGTTCCTTGTGGCTTGTTACAATGGCAGCTTGTATTTCTGAGATACTTTAATGTCTTGCCTTCACCTGTGTGATTTAACTCTAAAGCTGTTGTTTTGAGGACAGTACAAGCATAACTTTGGATAGACACAACTCCTAGTTCATACTTAATGAGGACACTCTTAATTGACAAAAAACACTAAATTAATTTTTTTATACATCACTTGTTTGCGCTGTCATTCTAATTTTACGATGGCACAGAAAGATTACCGAAGCAAAAGGCGTCAGATTTATGGGACGGTGGGTAAGTAGGAAGCTGTTGTAGAAAGTTTAAATTCACAATCTTCTGCAGAAGTAGAATGCCGCTAACTTAACGATCAGAATTTTGTCAGCGGCCTATATCTCTACTAAACTGAAATTTGTATAACTTAGTTTCTTGATAAAATATGAGAGAATACCTGGGGCAACTACGAGTAAATTAACATTTTTCATATTAAACAATCAGGGCCATTGGTGGTTATTAATTTCCGATCATTTAGCTCCCCGCTTAAAAATCTGTATATTCTTATGCTGTCACTGTAATATTTCTACTCTCTTGTGAGAACATGGACTCATTTAAGTGGAACTTCACCACCAACTCAATGCACATTGTTATCCTGCGAGAACGTCCTTCAGCAGAGCACCCTGCAACATGCATTTTCAACAGGCTTTCACAAGAGTTGAAGGCTGTTAGTAATGGAATCACGGATTTTCAAACTCTAGTCGAACGCTTTTGTCAAGGAGAACGACTACAGGAATATTTAAGGTCCTTCTTATTGTTTCGTGTGCACCTAAATCACTGAAATGATGGGGAAAAGCGGATAATATTCTTCGCGTATGAGTACTTTACGACTGCTTCATTATGCTATGCTAGTTATAAATATCTAACATGAATTAAAGAGTAGGAAAACTTTTCACGAAAAAGTCAGCCTTTTTTATTCTAGACAAGAATTCTAGTTCTGGTTTTCTGTGGTGTTTCCTAGTCAGTCGTATACCGGGATAGATGCTGCTTATAGACCATAAACGACACTTCACCTCTGGATGCCTAGCTATTATTTGACTGTTTAGTACATTATTAGACTGTACAGTGACTATCATAGTGCTTTAATTCTATGGTTTCATAGTTTAGCATTTCATTATTAAATTTTTTTTTCGTTTTAGGAAGTTACGTGTATGTTGTGGTGTGAGTCATTGACTTCGAATAATTGACACAGCGGTCGAACTGAATGAAACTAAACTCAAATACTCTCTTTCTATATTAGAAAGAACTTCTTGGCTTGTTATCGGGTTCCCCTTCAATTAAGTTCGAGATTTTGTACTCAAACTACGACGGAAGAGGATTACAAAATAGAACATGTAAAACGAGTAAAGCATGTAAAACTAGTAAACATACACACATTCAAATACAGGTACGTCCAAACTGCTTCTCTACAGTCAGTTACGGGAATTTTCTATGTAAGTTTTTGCGTGACGTGTCTTTAGTTCCAGCTAGATGAGATTTTTCAGCACATCTGTTATAGCCACCAAAGAAGCCTGTGATCATGTACGTTCTTTGTTTGGTCGAGCCCTGCCAGTGATCTCACACACTAGAATAGTATTCCATTATGTGATGTACAATGTAGAACACATGAAACACGGTAGGTCTTCGTGGAATTACTGAGAATGCTTGCTAACTGCCGGTCAGTTTTACAGAATTATTTTCAGAAACCTCCTGGAAACGCTAGCAAAACAAACGGGGAAACAAAACTTGATTCATTTTTTATACTTCCAATTACGCTTACTCACAGCCGTCTTAGTAAAAGGCAATAAATTCCTTGTATGCGTCTGCGATCGTTATGAATTTTCAGTAAAAATTTTACTAATAAATTATTGCTAGTAATACCGCTTAGTTTCGCTTAAGGGGCTCCGGAACGCCCTATATTTGCAATGTTAAAATAACGCTTATAAATTACATCTTTCCTCACAAAGTATTTGAGGTAGGAAGTTGAAGTTTTTACAGATTATTTATTGGAATATGGGCTACAACTTAACACAGGGATTTTACAAAATTTTAGTTCAGTTATTAAAGATGATTTTTTTTCAATTGTAATGAAAATTCACAACATTTTGTTGCAATTTTTTATTTATATATTCAAAAATATACAGTTTTTTTGGAAAAAGGCTGTGTTAAATTATGCAGAAGGTACTGTGTAATATTTACTGAAAGTTTGAAACAAATATGTTTGGAAGATCCTTAGAAAACATGTAATTAGTATGAGAAAATAAAAGTTTTGGGAATCGAGCGACAAAGATTGGATTAACTTTTTAGTGCATTCCAGGTCCATAGGATGGATTATCTTCATCCTCTGCAAACTCCTCCTCCAGCTTCCTCTTGTTCCTCCTCCTGTTTACTCTTGCTTGTATTTCTAGACTCTTTACAGCCCTGTCTGCAGCCCGAAGGCGTTCCTTGTCTAAAGCAAGTTAGGTTCACTCACTTGATTATCGTCTTTATTGTTTACAGTAATAACACATACCTTTGGCTTTCCAACATTTCTCCTTTTCTTAAAAGCCTTCAGAGGATTTCTAATAACTTTACTTTTACTGATTATTATACTTCAACAAAACAGAGACTCAAGAAACATAATTAATTACGAATATTTTCGAGATAACGACAGAGTAAATAAACATGAAACAATCGACAATCACACCAGCGATATATATTGAACCATCACAGGTTAGCCACAACACATACTTTATCTCACATCACTAAAATGTACCTGATGAACACGGACGTTAATAATAACACCATTTGACAGCAGTTTAACAGCGCCTCAGTGGGTCACGCCCATGTAGAACACATTTCAAAAAAAATTTAAAAATAATTGTAGTCTTCGGAATTGAATAAATTATATATCTATTAAAAGGTAATAGTCTGCAGATTCAGAAAACGCAAAAAAGTAAAAATTGAACTTTTCATGATTTTGAGCCTTTCCGGAGCCCCTTAACTGTTTTTGATTTCTTAGCTTTTTGGTTACTGCCATCAAATCAAAATTCACTAGTTGTAAAACGAAGTTCACTGTCAGTTGTAACAATGTTTATGGTGACGCAAGTGCAGAGAGAAATACTGTGAAACGTTTCCAGACGTAAATTTTCCTTCGTAACAGTTAAAATATTTACTTATCTGTCTCGCTGCAGTTCTTACATTTCATTATGTAAAAAGCAAAAGGTTCAATATTCGACTCCATGTTTGCTACCGTAAACCCTCAAAACTGAATGTACATTATTACACCTTCTCCACATCTACAGGAGTACAGGAAGGCATGTATCACATCCACAGACCATATTATCACGTTTTACTCGATATTCTTCTTCTTTTACTGAAGCCTTTATCCCGCGGTCGCAGGGTCGGCATGGTTAGGAACGGATTTGGCAAGGTTAATGTTAAGGGGTGGCCGGATGCCGTTCCTTCTGATACCCCATACCCCCTGGGACGGAATTTGTGTACTCCAGCTGTCTGCATCTAGTGTAACTCATGGAACAGCGAGAACGTGGTCAGATGTCTGTGAGTCCTGTAACTGAGGCGGGACGTGGGGACCAGCCCGGTATTCACCTAGTGGGATGTGGAAAACCGCCTAAAAACCACATCCAGGCTGACCGGCACACCGGCCCTCGTCGGTAATCCGCCGGACGGATTCGATCCAGGGCCAGCGCGCCTACCCGTGTCCAGGAAGCAGCGTATTAGCGCTCTCGGCTAACCCGGCGGGAACGTTTCACTCGATATTACCTCCCAGGAAAGGGAGGAAGGCTGGTGTATATCGATCATCGCTCAAACCTCTGATCGTTGCAAGCACTGTGGGACTATATGTAGCACAAGCAAGATATTTATTCGATAACTTGAATGCATGAACAGGACAGTGAAAAATTACCTCTAATTTTAGGTCTGAACCTGAACACCAACCCATCTGCGAGCTGGAAATGCTAAATGTGTTTTACAGCTTTGATTGTACATCACCATCTGACAGAGTGCACTCTAAAACATAAATCCTAGCTTCAGTTCCCAAACAAATCTTGCATTGATACAAACTTTAAAAAGAGATTAATCGAAGTATTCATCTAATTTAAGTTTTCCATTGTTTCTCAAAATGACACGACAGGCAGTTCTAGGATGGTACTTTTTCCAAACCATTTCGGATGACTGGAGCACTTCTCTCCCTCTGAGGTGGTCTCTAGCGACACTGCTGTGTACAGGATAGCTAACTCCACCCTTCACCTTCCACGATAGACATTTAATTTAATTTATCATTATTTCCAGGTGATGCAGGTGACGTGAACCGCGACAAGAGGACACTTTTTAAGAAGCGCCCCTTCTCCTCCGGCTCATGTGGTGGAGGTTGCTGCGGAGGCTGCAGCGTGTGTGGAGGCTGTGGAGGCGGCGGGGGCGGCCACTCCTACAGTTCATCGGGCTCTTACAGCTACTCGCGCTCTTACGGCTAGTGAGTGAACTATTGGCCACCGTTGCTAGCCCTTGGGAATTGCACGAAATCTTACAAAATGTGATTACGTTAAGTATTCTTAAGTTTACTGACTACCAGCTGTGGGACAGTCTTGTGTATATTTCGAGATTTGCTCTTAATAGAGGGGAGGGAGTCGTTCCTCGGAACGCTTTTAAGGCTTTCGCATCTAGAAGCTTAATACTTTTTCTTATTGCGTTTTGAAATAATAGCATTCACTTGATGTGTGCTGCAGGTGTTTTTTTTTTTTTTTGCTATTACAATAACCACTCCAGAAAAACAAGGTTCTTTCCAAATGTGAAAAACTATTGAAGGTACAGCGTGGTCAAATACCCAGGAATAAATATTCTATTCAAATTAAAAATGTTGCAGTCGAGAAACTCTTGTAAATATAGTATTTAATTGTGTGTTACATTATTACTATATTACATAGCAATAATCAGTAACTGAAATCAAATTAAGAAGAAGTATTACCAAAACCCAGTAACAAATTAAAAACACTTTGAAGTAGCAGATATTGGAAACAAACTCAAATTTACATTTTGGAGGCAAGGAAAATTATTAAGACGTTAAGGAAGCTCACTTCATTTGTACATATCACTTTTTCTATGGTAAAGACTTCTTCCGTTTTAAGGTACAAGACAGCGCACAACTGACGAAATGTGGCTTGACCATCCACACGTTACGTAACTAGGTTTAAAAATGTAGCCGCGTTGGATTAGCCGAGCGGTCTAGGGCGCTGCAGTCATGGACTGTGCTGCTGGTCCCGGCGGAGGTTCGAGTCCTCCCTCGGGCATGGGTGTGTGTGTGTGTTTGTCCTTAGGATAATTTAGGTTAAGTAGTGTGTAAGGTTAGGGACTGATGACCTTAGCATTTAAGTCCCATGAGATTTCACACACATTTGAACATTTTTTAAAATGTACAGAATTTACTCACCATAAAACTTTGTAACTGAAGAATTAAAAATATTCTCACAAAACCTTTGATATGATATACAGCACTTAAATATGTAGAGGTCGTAATACTTACAACGTTGTACAAAACACTACCCCATGTCTCACAACAGCAGGAATAGTAGAACGTCACGAAAACTGATTATGGCGGTCTCTAGTGTGAATTCGTTCATGTGCTTCTCAAATACGCCAGTAGATTTAAACAGTGTGGAACCTACATATGTGCCTACGTACACTAACTTCAAAATACACTCCTGGAAATGGAAAAAAGAACACATTGACACCGGTGTGTCAGACCCACCATACTTGTTCCGGACACTGCGAGAGGGCTGTACAAGCAATGATCACACGCACGGCACAGCGGACACACCAGGAACCGCGGTGTTGGCCGTCGAATGGCGCTAGCTGCGCAGCATTTGTGCACCGCCGCCGTCAGTGTCAGCCAGTTCGCCGTGGCATACGGAGCTCCATCGCAGTCTTTAACACTGGTAGCATGCCGCGACAGCGTGGACGTGAACCGTATGTGCAGTTGACGGACTTTGAGCGAGGGCGTATAGTGGGCATGCGGGAGGCCGGGTGGACGTACCGCCGAATTGCTCAACACGTGGGGCGTGAGGTCTCCACAGTACATCGATGTTGTCGCCAGTGGTCGGCGGAAGGTGCACGTGCCCGTCGACCTGGGACCCGGACCGCAGCGACGCACGGATGCACGCCAAGACCGTAGGATCCTACGCAGTGCCGTAGGGGACCGCACCGCCACTTCCCAGCAAATTAGGGACACTGTTGCTCCTGGGGTATCGGCGAGGACCATTCGCAACCGTCTCCATGAAGCTGGGCTACGGTCCCGCACACCGTTAGGCCCTCTTCCGCTCACACCCCAACATCGTGCAGCCCGCCTTCAGTGGTGTCGCGACAGGCGTGGATGGAGGGACGAATGGAGACGTGTCGTCTTCAGCGATGAGAGTCGCTTCTGCCTTGGTGCCAATGATGGTCGTATGCGTGTTTGGCTCCGTGCAGGTGAGCGCCACAATCAGGACTGCATACGACCGAGGCACACAGGGCCAACACCCGGCATCATGGTGTGGGGAGCGATCTCCTACACTGGCCGTACACCACTGGTGATCGTCGAGGGGACACTGAATAGTGCACGGTACATCCAAACCGTCATCGAACCCATCGTTCTACCATTCCTAGACCGGCAAGGAAACTTGCTGTTCCAACAGGACAATGCACGTCCGCATGTATCCCGTGCCACCCAACGTGCTCTAGAAGGTGTAAGTCAACTACCCTGGCCAGCAAGATCTCCGGATCTGTCCCCCATTGAGCATGTTTGGGACTGGACGAAGGGTCGTCTCACGCGGTCTGCACGTCCAGCACGAACGCTGGTCCAACTGAGGCGCCAGGTGGAAATGGCATGGCAAGCCGTTCCACAGGACTACATCCAGCATCTCTACGATCGTCTCCATTGGAGAATAGCAGCCTGCATTGCTGCGAAAGGTGGATATACACTGTACTAGTGTCGACATTGTGCATGCTCTGTTGCCTGTGTCTATGTGCCTGTGGTTCTGTCAGTGTGATCATGTGATGTATCTGACCCCAGGAATGTGTCAATAAAGTTTCCCCTTCCTGGGACAATGAATTCACGGTGTTCTTATTTCAGTTTCCAGGAGTGTACAACGTTGTCCCCTTCTCTTACTGAAATAATCGAACCAGACAAAAATATTAGTTTCCCCAGTAAATAAGCACCCAGGTCGCTTTGGAGTTCTGCAGATAGTGCTTAACTGACACCGGGCGGCCGAGTAATTCTCCTCCGCTGAACTTAATTCATGGCAATAAAGAGAAGCGTATATGCCTGCCGGTCGAACGGAAACTGAGAAGCGAGATGGGACGAAGTGTGACGCGGCAGAACGGAAGAGAGAAGCTATCGTATATGAACGTGCCGGTAACCACACCGTGGATGAAATTGGCAGATCCGTTGATGTCTAAACGCGGCCTATCAAACGTACCTGCAAATAACAACACACATTGTGTCCCACACTGCTTGCGTGAAATTCCACATTGCAATGCTACCTCGTGGAGAGTTGTAGAGTTACGATGCTTAAAGTTACAACAGGTGTGTAGAAAGTCAAAGCGCCAGCATCGCTCCAACAGAGGTCCTGGCCGCGAATGTAGCAGTACGTAACTGACACTCTTCAACGAGGGAACATCAAGTCTTATTTTAAGTTTTGTGTTTGTGGGCTATAGTTCGTCGAATTTGACCCAAATACTGAAAGGTAGCTCCCTGTTCGCTAATCCACCAAACGCCCCGTCCCACAAGGCAACGATCGAGAGCGAGTTTTCGGCCAGCAAAAATAATCATCGATTCGCCGGGTTTGTCCCCAGTCGACTTGTGGTATTTTCCAAATTGAAACTGGCAACAAAAGGACACCATACTATACCGTGGTGGCGAAAAGTCGTGGGATAGCGAAATGTACATATACATATGGCTGTAGTATCGCGTGCACAAGGCACAATAGAGCAATGTCATTTGTACTCGGGTGATTATGGCCGCCCGACTGGAATTAACAGGCTTTGAACGAGGAATGATAATTGGAGCTAGACGCAGGGGACATTTCATTTCGGAAATCGTTAGCGTATTCAATATTCTGAGATTCACACTGTTTGGAGTGTACCGAGAAAACCAATTTCAGACGTTGCCTCTCACCACGGTCAAAGCAGTGGCCGAAGGTCTTCACTTAACGACGGAGAGCAGCGGCTCTTGCGTCGAGTTGTAAGAGAAGTAACACTGCGTGAAATAACCGCAGAAATCAATGTGGGACGTACGATAAATGTATGCGTTAGGATGTTGCGGCATAATCTGACGTTAATGGGCTATGGCAGCAGACGACTGATGCGAGTACCTTTGCTAACAGCACGATATTACACTTACTGGTTGATTAAAACTGTGTGCCCGACCGAGACTCGAACTCGGGACCTTTGCCTTCGCGGGCAAGTGCTCTACCATCTGAGCTACCGAAGCACGCCTCACGCCCTGTCTCACAGCTTTACTTCTGCCAGTATCTCGTCTCCTACCTTCCAAACTTTATAGAAGCTCTCCTGCGAACCTTGCAGAACTAGCACTCCTGAAAGAAAGGTTATTGCGGAGACATGGCTTAGCCACAGCCTGGGGGATGTTTCCAGAATGAGATTTTCACTCTGCAGCGGAGTGTGCGCTGATATGAAACTTCCTGGCGGATTAAAACTGGTTGCCCGACCGAGACTCGAACTCGGGACCTTTGGCTTTCGCGGACAAGTGCTCTACCATCTGAGCTACCGAAAAGGTTCGCAGGAGAGCTTCTGTAAAGTTTGGAAGGTAGGAGACGAGATACTGGCAGAAGTAAAGCTGTGAGACCGGGCGTGAGTCGTGCTTCGGTAGCTCAGATGGTAGAGCACTTGCCCGCGAAAGGCAAAGGTCCCGAGTTCGAGTCTCGGTCGGACACACAGTTTTAATCTGCCAGGAAGTTTCATATCAGCGCACACTCCGCTGCAGAGTGAAAATCTCATTCTGGAAGCACGATATTGTCTGCAGCGCCTTTCCTGGGCTGGTGACATATCGGTTGGATCTTGACGATTAGAAAACCTTGGTTTGATCACATGATTCCCGATTTCAGTTGGTAAGAGCCGATGGAAGGGTTCGAGCGTGGCGCAGACCCCACGAAGCCATGGACCTAAGTTGTCAACAACGCACTGTGCAAGCTGGTGGTGGTTCTGTTATGGTGTGGAATCAACGGCCTTGCCACAGTGGTAACACTGGCTCTCGTGAGATCACCGAAGTTAACACCTGGACAGGTCAGAATCAGGGTCTGTCAAGTGGTGTTGGCAAATGGGGTGCACTCAACCCTTGCGAGGCCAATTGAGGAGCTACTTGACTGAGAAGTAACGACATCGGTCAAAAAAATTGACAACGGTCAGTAGAGCGATGTGCCGACTACATGCTTATCCGTATCCGTATCCTGGCTAATGGCTGATGATGATAGGGCTGCCGGTCGGTACCGCTGGGCCTTCAAGATCAGTTCGGATGGTGTTATTTTCGTTTACATGGAATGGACTGGATCCTCCAGTCCAAATAAACTGATCATTGACTCGATATGGTAAAGTTCGACTACTTTGAGACCACTTTCAGCCATTCATGGACTTCATGATCCAAATAAAGACGGAATTTTTGTGGATGACAATTCGCCATGTCACCTGGCGATCATTTTACAGAGCTATCACGCCACCGGACACAATTTCTTGCGAATGGTTCGAAGAACATTGTGGACAATTCGAGAGAATGATCTGGCCACCCAGATCGCCCGATATGAATTCCATCGAATATTTGTGGGACATAATCGAGAGGTCATTTCATGCACAAAATCCTGCACCGGCACTCTTTCGCATTTATAGACGGCTATAGAGGCACCGTGGCTCAATTGTTCTGCAGCGGGCTTCTAGCTACTTAAGTCCATGCAACGTCCAGCTGCAGCACTACGTCGAGCAAAAGAAGGTGGGACACGTTATTAAAAAGTATCTCATGACTTTCGTCACCTCACTGTAAATGCAGTTCCAAAAAAGGACTACAGTGAATGTTTCAGAATACCTTTAAACCCATTTCAGCTATGTATTTTGTGAATATGATACATGATTTTTATTTTCCATAGCCACACTCTTAACGGAACTGCGGCAAATTGTGTATACCACTCGGAGATATGTAATGCGGTGTGAGAACAATGACTGTAAAAAGACCCTAACCGGCAGGGACCGGAAATGAGTGCCACGTCGTGTCAATGACAGTCGGTTTCAAACCCGACAGAAATTTCTGCTGGTGTTGAAATCAGATCCATGTCAACCAGTTTACAAGGAGACACTGCGAACGGAACTGCGTGAAATGAACATTCGGAGGCGGGTACCTTGCGAAAGGCCATCGCTCACAGCGGCAGTGGGCCAGACATCACAGAAACTGGTCAGTACCTGGCCGGTGGCATGTAATGCGCTTTGTAGAGAAGTAACTTTCCCCGTATTTAAATGATACAAGGCGTAGAGTGCAGTGATGACCCGATGTGGCGTTCACAGTACATGAAGGATGTAGTTCGGGACGGGAGTGGTTATGTGTTGTTTTGCGGGCGTTTTTGATGTCGTGACTTCGATTCACTCACTCAGCTGACAGTGAACATGAGATAGGAAGTTTGGATTGACATTTTCGGTGGCACAGTGTTCGTCTTTCTTCTACATTTACTTGATGAGCAATTTGTGGCTATTTCTGTCTCCCAAGACGACGATAGCCGTCTTCACAGGGCTCCACACTCAGTCACCCTGTAGCACCTCGACTGTCCGCTAAATGGCCTGTTCTTAACCAATTGGTATATGTCTGGAAGTACTTAGTGCAGCTAGTGAACATAGCAATCAGTATCCTCGCTCTACGGGACCTAAGCACCAATGAGTTACTAAGGTTCGAAGAACCTTTTGGACTGTCCCCCTCATCGATTTGACTCCATTACCGAGGCTAGAGTCGCTGAAACAAATTATTAATGTTGATGACTCCTGGGTTTACGTTGTGTTTTTCCAGTTTGCTTGGGTGCCAGAATATTGTATCATTTCTCGTCTCACTCCGGGATTAGCTTTTATGTGCATCCAGGCACAAGCAGTTTCGACACACTCAGCACCACCTATGATGAAATGGTGTGTGATTCAAACAAGCGAGACAGTACGGTTCTGTCACCGTGCAGCATGATGGCTTACAGAGACATTCCATTGTGCAGGGATTGAGGAATATTTCTGTATACCACCAACATTGAGTACCAATATTCTTTTATCGCGAGGACAAACAGCATTGATTAGGGGAAAAATGAAATTGGTCATTGTATCACCCTTTAAAGTCAAAGCACTGCAACGAAAATACCAGTTTTAAGGGCCAGCTAAGTAGGCACCTGCGACTACCACAAACTTTTCATTGCAGTCAAAGTGTTTTTAGGCATAAATTTCTATAAATGTAGTGATACGTGGAAGTCAAACGACGGGAAAGTACCACAGTATGTAAATAAATAACATACATTGTGATAAATGTTTTCTGAGGTTCACGCCCGGTTTATAAGTATCAGTTTCATTAAGTCCAAAACGGCACGCAATTTTACTGACTGGTTTGTTTTTTACCTTGCGAACCAGTTTAACAAACGTCTCGATAAATACGCATTTAAAGTTTGGAGTTCGGTTTATAAATGTTTTCTGAGGTTCGCGCCCGGTTTATAAGTATCAGTTTCATTAAGTCCAAAACGGCACGCAATTTTACTGACTGGTTTGTTTTTTACCTTGCGAACCAGTTTAACAAACGTCTCGATAAATACGCATTTAAAGTTTGAAGTTCGGTTTTTGTGTACAAAACTTTGAAGTTTTTCGACTTACCTTTAATCTGCTATTTCTGGACCATACGGTAAACCTTAATATTCTTCGGAGATCTCATTTTTTAAAGAGTGAGTCTCTCTAGCCGCAGTTCTAGCCTCGACGCTGTTCTCTTACCATGGCGGGTGAGCAAGCCGTGGTACCGATAACGACCCTCATTAATTTCATTTTATGTGAGACTCCGTTAAATCCGTCGGAAAAAACAACACACGCCAGATTTTTAGCATTTTTGACGAAATTTGCAGCCGAAAACGTGTTTTGGAGCCTAAGTCCAAATTAATGAATTCTCTGTTTCATTATTGATCTGCGTATAGGCTCCAATGCATTTCTCCATCAAATTCTCCTAAAAAATAGCTTCAATAACTTCACTCAGTGATGGATTATGATCAAAAGTGTCCAGTGTCCCGTTAATTTCAGCTTGCTTCCATTTACACCAACTTTTACAATAGTAATCGATCTGCGGATTCTCATTCGTTGAACTTCTGTGGTAAAGTGTCGCCATAACTGGCTTTTTCATCTCACTGCTGTCGAAAGCATATAATTGCGAAATATGGTGGAAAAATAGTTGATATTTTCTTCGACCAAGTATTTTACAGAGATATTGATTGGTGTCGCAACTCCCAAAGCGTCGAGAGCGGCTAGAGTAGACGTAAAAGAGTTTCAATTGAAACGTGATTTTCAGGTGTAAACGATAATTTGCAGGTAAAATCATTTTCATCAGATATTCTTAATACTATAAGTAATCAAAATACGCAACAAAAGAAAAAAAACGATTTTTTTCAAACCTCGAGAACGGGAAAGCCACTTGACCACTCACAAGGATGAGTATGTAATACGCTATGTGTTGTTGTTGTTGTGGTCTTCAGTCCTGAGACTGGTTTGATGCAGCTCTCCATGCTACTCTACCCTGCGCAAGCTTCTTCATCTCCCAGTACTTAGTGCAACCTACATCCTTCTGAATCTGCTTAGTGTATTCATTTCTTGGTCTCCCTCTACAATTTTTAGCCTCCACACTGCCCTCCAATGCTAAATTTGTGATCCCTTGATGCCTCAGAACATGTCCTAGCAACCGGTCCCTTCTTCTTGTCAAGTTGTGCCACAAACTCCTCATCTCCCCAATTCTATTCAATACCTCCTGATTAGTTATGTGATCTACCCATTTAATCTTCAGCATTCTTCTGTAGCACCACATTTCGAAAGCTTCTATTCTCTTCTGGTCCAAACTATTTATCGTCCATGTTTCACTTCCATACATGGCTATACTTCATACAAATACATTCAGAAACGACTTCCTGACACTTAAATCTACACTCGATGTTAACAAATTTCTGTTCTTCAGAAACGATTTCCTTGCCACTGCCAGTCTACGTTTTATATCTTCTCTACTTCGACCATCATCAGTTATTTTGCCCCCCAAATAGCAAAACTCCTTTACTACTTTAAGTGTCTCATTTCCTAATCTAATTCCCTCAGCATCACCCGACCTAATTCGACTACATTCCGTTTTCCTCGTTTTTCTTTTGTTGATGTTCATCTTATATCCTCGTTTCAAGACACTGTCCATTCCGTTCAGCTGCTCTTTCAAGTCGTTTTCTGTCTCTGACAGAATTACAATGTCATCGGCGAATCTCAAAGTTTTTATTTCTTCTCCATGGATTTTAATACCTACTCCGAATTTTTCTTTTGTTTCCTTTACTGCTTGCTCAGTATACAGATTGAATAACATTGGGGAGAGGCTACAACCCTGTCTGACTCCCTTCCCAACCACTGCTTACATAGTGTATTCAAACTATCTTTCATGACTTAACTAACAGTCGACAGTCGGACATTCATTTTCCCGTTTTTGGCCATTGATACTGGCATTTAGGCTGTATCCACTTGCTTACTGCATATTCGGACGGGGAATATGTAGCAACTGGTTTAGTGGTGTGATCTATGCAGTGAAATTACAATTAATTACGCAACATTTTACTCAGTTTCTACCTATAACTTTTATTCCTCTTCTTTGTGTTACAGTGGTCGACGATAACGCTATGGACGTCCAGCATCAACTACGCTCCACGAGTTAAGTGGGAGACCACGGTTACCTACGAATTCCGCATAGGTTTTGACAATAGTTGTGCATAAATATTTCTGTTTTAAACGAAATACATTTGTTTTGTATAAAAACTTGTAGTTTCATTTTTTAAATTTATTACCCAACTAAACGAAAACTTGCCCCTTCATTCTATATAATATATTCGTTTTATTTCTTTGGCTTTATAAATATTTCTTCAGTAAAATTTGCAAATTGTTTATAAAAACCTAATTT
The DNA here is from genome assembly GCF_023864275.1 of Schistocerca cancellata. Classification (NCBI taxonomy): domain Eukaryota; kingdom Metazoa; phylum Arthropoda; class Insecta; order Orthoptera; family Acrididae; genus Schistocerca; species Schistocerca cancellata. The sequence continues at coordinate 1,034,150,511 of NC_064626.1, forward strand.
ACACATTAAGAACTCAACAACACTTCATGACGTTGTAGCTTGCTCAGTAGGTAATAACAGATAATTTACTCTCCACAGACATGTAAGACACTGAATCACAAAGTTGTGCAAACACGAAAAAAACAAAACAGTTGTTGATTATATAAACGTAAGTATGTGTGTGTGTGTGTGTGTGTGTGTGTGTGTGTGTGTGTACTTTATGAATTGCGCGCATGAGACAGTGAGCGACACGACATGTGCATATTTTTCCGAATCCGCCAAATAAATCCAGTCTTTCACCTATAACTGCAGTGTGATGAGCAGTTAGGTCCCATTTCGTTTTTGGTGTATTTTGGTTCCTATGTATAGCCACTAATGCTTTGTCGACGTATGTGTTTCCTGACGGTTTTGAATCTCTTCCCTTTTTGTTGTATGTGGCTTCTTATATACAATAATACTCTAAGGATGACTTACGAATAACACTTCTCATGCGTCCGTCTTCGTGTGGTTCTGTATAGTGTATTATCTGTTACACAATTATTGTTTGCCGAGTAGATTATGAGTGTTACGGCCATTTTTTAAAAACTAGCTGATTTCGGAATGTGATACCAAGACAAATTTCTTCAGACATTTCTTGTCAATTTTTTATCACGTGTTGTTTTCTTGGCTTTGTTGGGCAACTACATTTCTGTAGATAATTTGTCAACTGATGTTATGAGGCTGAATTTTCTGATGCTTTTTCAACCTTGGTTCACTGAACTAGCTTCGGGTTTAGCATTTTCTTTTCAGATACGGAAGAGATACGATACCACACTTTTTAGTACATATAGTGGTTACATTATAATCACAAATTATAATTCAATGAGGGTAGGAAGTGCGCTATTTTCTTAGCATCTATAAAAAAGGCCATACTTGCCAACAATTACGCTACTGGCCATTAAAATTGCTACACCAAGAAGAAATGCAGATGATAAAAGGGTATTCATTGGACAAATATATTATGCTAGAACTGACTTGTGATTACATTTTCACACAGTTTGGGTGAATAGATCCTGAGAAATCAGTACCCAGAACAACCACCTCTGGCCGTAATAACGGCCTTGATACGCCTGGGCATTGAGTCAAACAGATCTTGGATGGCGTGTACAGGTACAGCTGCCCATGCAGCTTCAACACGATACCACAGTTCATCAAGAGTAGTGACTGCCGTATTGTGACAAGCCAGTTGCTCGGCCACCATTGACCAGACGTTTTCAATTAGTGAGAGATCTGGAGAATGTGCTGGCCAGGGCAGCAGTCGAATATTTTCTGTATCCAGAAAATCCCGTACAGGACCTGCAACATGCGGGCGTGCATTATCCTGCTGAGATGTAGGGTTTCGCAGGGATCGAATGAAAGGTAGAGCCACGGGTCATAACACATCTGAAATGTAGCGTCCACTGTTCAAAGTGCCGTCAATGCGAACAAGAGGTGACCGAGACGTGTAACCAATAACACCCCATGCCATCAAGCCGGGTGATACGCCAGTATGGCAATGACGAATACGCGCTTCCAATGTGCATTCACCGCGATGTCGCCAAACACGGATGTGACCATCATGATGCTGTAAACAGAACCTGGATTCATCCTGGGCTCCTCTCTTTACAGCATCTTCAAAAGGCACAAAACTGCCTCTAAGACTAAATCATGTATTCCTACGCCACGAGAGGTGCCCGCAATGGAAACATATTTCCATTGTTATTGGTGGAACTGAAGGCAGCAGCTGAGTGCATAGTAGTAATCTTTAGATTACAATTCTTAAGTCGTAAGTATCATGTAAAAATACTGACACTATTTTGACAATTTGACAGAATTTGACACGATATCTCCTTAGGAGGAAATCAAACTGTCGGTCAGTGTCAAGCTGAATAGTTTCTTGCATAAGGGTAAAGGTGGATCAACGCTTTGTTGACTTTCTCAAAGCCCTTTCTCTTGAATAAATCATTCGATTTTTGTGAAATTGTAATGACTTGTTTGTCTCTACATATACGTTATGTCCACAGATTTCCGTCCTATTCGGATAATTCCTTCGTAGTGTGTGGCTTTTTTTGTCTTGGAGTGTATTCATAATACGACGACAGAAGTACAGCGGAGCCTGAATATAGAAAAAAGAAGCATAAACAGCGGTTAAATAGAGAAAAAGTTCAACGACTTACTTAAGGGGAAAGTATGGGTCGTTATGTTGTGCTTAAAAAGCTGCAGTAACAACTAACTGCAGGAGATAATTTTTTGTTCAACTGAGATTACAACGTTCACAACTTACGAGACAATTTGCGGTCGAGAGGAGACGAAATTAAGGGAAAAAAAGGATGTTTACGCTCGTTATACGCAAAGCCTTTTCATTAAAATACTTCTGGGTATACAGCCGCGTCATCTTATGAAATAGACTCATCAAGAAAAGCGTTGCCTCACCCGGAGATATCGTGTAAGTATGTTGCTGATGTGACTGCTCCTGTACTGATCGAAAGGTCACTCCAGAATTCTGTTGTAAATGTACTTACAGTCAGGAAGAGTGCTACCTATGAGCAGAACGCCGTACTGGAATGGATTGCAGCATTTTAATTAAAAAAAGGCCGCATTAGAGGCATCTGTAGGACAACAGAGCGAACTTAAATCATGTCACAAAAGACAGTCATGACCAACGTTCGTGTATGCACTGCTGTGCGGCTGGTCCCGGCGGAGGTTCGAGTCCTCCCTCGGGCATGGGTGTGTGTGTTTGTTCTTAGGGTAATTTAGGTTAAGTAGTGTGTAAGCTTGGGGACTGATGACCTTATCAGTTAAGTCCCATAAGATTTCACACACATTTGAACATTTTTTTTTTGTATGCACTGCTCCACAAATTGTACCTTACCTAACAGAAAAATAGGAAAATTGCCCGACGAGTGCCCTGGAATCAAAGTGACGTCGCGCGCTTGTGGAATCGGTTCCATTTGACCGGTAGTGTTGAGAACTTGTATTGCACAGGCCGTCCATGTCAGACAGATGCACAAGATGGTCCACGTCTAAGACTTTCACGTCAAAGGAACTGAAGTCGATGTTCGAAGAGATTGAGGACGCCATGTGTCGTATCAAACTGTTAGGAGACGATTGCATGATGCATATCTTCATTTCCGACGGCCAAGGCGAGCACCACATGGTACACCACAACACCACGGATTCTGTTACACATAGGCCATAAATCACACAGGAGGCACGCTCTAGGATTGGCGTCGGGTGTTGTTTATGGACGATACTCGCAGCTGTTTCTAAGCTGATAATCGCAGACAAACTGTTTGGGGCAATCCCGTAACATCGAGTGCCTCCAACACTCTGTCCCACATGTAAAACATGGTGATAGTGGAGTGATGTTCTGGGGTAGCATTACGTGGGGCCACCGTACACATCTCGTGGTTCTTGAGGGCAAACTCACTGTTCGACGCTGCAGGGACGATGTTCTACAACCAATAGTAGGAACGCTTCGCCACCATGGTTCCCACGGAAAGACTTCACATTCCATTTGTTCTCATCGTCGGTAAAGCAGATGCTAGACTGAGATTCATTGGAAGAATCCTAAGGAAATGCAGTCCGAAAACAAAGGAAGTAGTTTACAGTACACTTGTTCGCCCACTGCTTGAATACTGTTCGCCGGTGTAGGATCCGTACCAGATAGGGTTGATAGAAGAGATAGAGAAGATCCAACGGAGAGCAGCGCGCTTCGTTACAGGATCATTTAGTAATCGCGAAAGCGTTACGGATATGATAGATAAACTCCAGTGGAAGACTATGCAAGAGAGGCTCTCAGTAGCTCGGTACGGGTTTTGTTGAACATACTTTCACCGAGGATTCAAGCAGTATATTGCTCCCTTCTACGTATATCTAGCGAAGACACCATGAGGATAAAATCAGAGAGATTAGAGCCCACACAGATTCATACCGACAATCTTTCTTTCCACGAACAATACGAGACTGAATAGAAGGGAGAACCGATAGAGGTACCCAAGGTACCCTCCGCCACACACCGTCAGGTGGATTGCGGAGTATGGATGTAGGTGTAGATGTAGATGCAGAAGCAGGTCGAATGACGCCGACCTACTCTGACGGTTTACTTCTTGTTTTCGCCTGCGGTGGAAGCTTTCGTTTAATTTTTTGGCGTGGGAATATTTTATAGTAGTAGAGGCAGTGGTGGATTGTTTACCAGATTCCAACTCTGGAGGTGCCGGGAGCTCTGAAAGTGTGGTAAAGAAGGTTATATCTGATGTTTTCCCGGCAGGGTATTTATTCTGAAACACGTAAACGTGTTATGATGCATCCTGTTACGGCTTGTATTTTGTCTGGTCTACCTTTCCCTTATGTCGCTGCTCAGTGACGAAGAGTGATGTAAAGGGGGAACAACACCATGACGGCACGCAATTCCTCTATGGATGTTGTCCTAAAAGCTACGGATATTCTGATGAGCACGCTACTTTGTCCGGGTCTTAGAATTTTTTTATGTGGTCGGTGTGCCCACGTATTCGCAGCAAAACAAACTGTGGACTCAGAGAGTGCCATGTGGCATATTCTGTAGTGGAAGTCTAAATTGGGTCATGTTAAGTCTAGTTTTGTCAGTAATCAGTCTTGCATGTTCATTGAAGATTAATTTGTTGTCCAGACGCATTCCAAAATACCTATTTACTTCCCTGTTCTTAATTGAGATATTGTTTAGTTTCGTTATAGGTTTCCTTTTAAGAGCCCGTTTAGCAACAGGTACATTGTTTTGTCAGCTGCTATAGACTGCTTATTATTTGTACAGCAATTGTTAATACTTTCAAGGAGTTGTGTGGTCTTTGTTTCTAATTCTAGTCTTGAATTTGCTGACAAGACAACCAGCAGGTCGTCAGCTTACGGGACCACCCCTTTTGCTCTGTTATCCTGTAACATGGGAAAAACTTGAAATGATTCTGAATTTAAATTTGGAGGTCTGCTAATGATCATGCTCTATAACGTCATTGCTTAGTACAGGGTCTCTATACCTGTGCATTAGTCAATTTGCATTACGGCTCTGAAGGAGTCTTTGCATTGATTCATTAACTATCTAGCCTATTACATGATGGCCCTTAAACTTTCATGGTTTGAAGAACCATTCTCATTAACAAAACCACACTGGTATGTATGAGAAGTGGTAAGTATCCTTATCATTAATTATTAATTAAAGCACAACAAACAATAATTCTCTAAATAAGAAATGTGCTTTGATAAGCAGACTTCTGACCCACTCAAAAATATAATTAGCTGTGCAAATGACAACACACCATTAAAGTCAAGTTCAACCAGTCAATTCTGTGATTTTGGATAATCACGGGTGTAAGATAGAGTTTTTAGCAACACCACGATTATTATTAAAATCAAACAAATTTCACAAATACCTGGTCCATTTACAAAGACATATACAACTTTGTGGAAGGTTGGTGGCCTGCTGGCGCAATCTGCAGTGGCGGTTAACCTGGCGGCGATACGATAGCAATACTGTTGGCCTAGCCCTGTTACATATCTTCTTGGCGTCGGAATTACATTCTTATAGGGCCAAAGACCTTGCCGTGGTAATGGTACTACCAAATGCAGCATCCGAGGCCCATAAGTACTGACCTTGAGCTCTTCTGGCCTCAGAGCTCCAGGAATATGAGCCGCAAAGATCCGCTACGGCTAGCGAGCTGTTTTCCACAGCACTGCTCAGCCCAGACTCCTTACCCGTCACGAAGGACGAGTTGCCACTTGCGCGCCAATTGTAACATCCACGAGATAAATTTTAGCTACAGTGCGACGAGAGGAAATTATGCCTACAACAGTTATGAACATTATCTATTCGACACATAAAAAACAGTGAAAACTATGATAAATATTAATTATTTATATAATATTCTATGATGTAATTGGACATATCGATGTGTATCACACAAAGACAATGATAATTGTAAATTCCTTTTATGATCTGCGTTTTTCTTCCTTTGTTTTCACCTTTTGTTGGTTGGTTTTTGTAAGTTGCGGACGCATATCAAACTGAGGTCTGTTAAGAAATTGTAATTATTTGTTAATTATTACTTGAGAATAGAGTTCATTATTATTATAAATATGAGTGAACAACTATTTGTAACTTTAATTCCTCTCTCAGTAAGCATTATCTGTGTTAATTATTTCTTTCCGCTGCAAAGAGCGCAGCCATTGATGATGGCGATTTGTATCGCGTTTTTGTCTGTGTTTTCCTTAGAAAAAAATCAAATGTTTGCTTGATGAAGTCTAAATAGTGGACAATACGAAAGTAAAGTTTAATAAGTATTTCAAATACTTATCCTATTTGCTCTACCAATAGAAAGTCTCTATCAATTGTCTGCCGCCATGTTAACAATTATCTCAGCGGCAAATTCAAATTACGCAACTCTGCAGACATAAATGCCGAAGGTAACAAAATTGTTTAAAAATAAATGTACACCGGTGGTCCCGAACTCAGTTTAATGAAAATAATTCGAATCAGATTGGGTCATTAAAAACAGTGCTCATAACACGATCCATATAACAAAGTTTTCTTGCTGATGTATAGAGCCGAAGTTAGTTACTCACGAGTTGCGAAGAATATTGTTTTAGGTAACATACGTCAGTGTTGTGCGCGGCTGATATTCGGTGGTTTTAATGATCATTTTGCTGAAGGTAACTGTTTCCATCATAATCAATAGTTGTATAGAAGTATGAACTGTGATTTAGTGACACTTACACAACTTACAGACAACACTTTAACACAACATTAACTTGGAGTGCTTTAGCAGCTTGACCAAATCTTTAGCCGCGAGAAAAATTATTTAGTAATTACTCAATGTAATAAAATAAGATTATCATTTTCATTTACAAATTAGTTAAATACCAAACCACTGAATAACACAGCGAACGCCACACAATCACACCTTTTCCAGTCCGCCAGGCTACTTCTGCAGCTGTGGGGCTTCCCACATATTTTATATTCAACCCTACGTTCCCTAACTATGGACCAAGTTATTCACAGTACATTGTATAACAAGCATTCCAGTAGTCATTTAAATTTACAAGCGTAATTTAAAAAACATCGTTCAAAAGTTCACGTAACTGAAACATGTATACATAGTCAAAGAATTTCCGTGAGAGATACAGCACTTTGCATAAGCAACAGTACAAAGTGACATAGAAATATCGATACAAATACAAAATAGGTCGAAAATGGGTGTTACAGTATGATTATTCGGGCAGTTTGCTATGCCTTCGGGTGACATACATTAAATCTTATTAGTCTACGTGCTGCTTGGAATATATCCCTGTATTCTAGTCTACAAAGCTGCGCGTTATTTTCTATGTAGCTACAGTCTGCTTTTTGTTGTTTTAGGTTGTCCGTTACATTTTTATCCGTTTCTTTTAGTTCTGAGTGTTTTTTTCTCTTGTGTTGTCTATTCCGCGTGGTGACTTAATTTGGTGAGACGTGTTGTGCATTTTCTGCCTGTATTGTCCTCGTTTTGTCTCTTATTTATTGTATTAGGTCTGCGAGCGCTCGTTATCGATGATGTTCATGTTCCTTGTCTTGTTCGTCAGTAGTTTGTATTGTCGTTTTTCTTTTTGTTTCTGTGTTAAAAATGCTATGTGTGTTCCCTCTACATGTGAAGCGTATAGGTTTCATATATTTTTCACATTTGGTTGTGTTGAATTCTTGTTTAGTTGTGGTCATTATTTCGTCCCCATTGGCTATGTTATCTTCAGTTGATCGATTTTGCTTATGCTGCTCTATGTTCTTTGAGTACTGTGACGTTTCTTGTCTTATTGGTTTGTTTGTGATCAGGTTTCTCTGTGGTGTTTCGTGTGTTTTGCATTTCTTGCTCGTATCTGATTAGTTCCTCTTCTAGTTCTGCCTTCATAAAATGGATGTTTGGAATGTTGCTAATTCAAAAATTTCATGTTTTAGGTACCATGCTGTCTTAGAGTGCATGACACATTGCAGGCATGCATCATCTATGAAATCAGTAACATACAAATATTTACCCTTAATAAATTCACTTGAGTAAGAAGATGTGGTAATTCCGTGTCGTTTTCTAATAGTCCTAGATGTCTTCTCCATGCTACTGCTCGTCGCCAGGCTCTTGTTAGCATGGGTGGAGATTTGTATATGTGTTTTGTTCTTCTTTCCGGATTATACTCCTGATAATTACTGTTGATATTTGCACGGGGGGAGTGCAGTTGCGTATCGTTGCTGTACTGCTTAGCAAATGTTGTTGATGACGTCATATTCAGTACGTTCTACTTGCCTCTTACATAGTAACTTTATAGGTCGGACGGTCTGGACCCTTGATCTTATCGCAAGTTCTATTTTTTATTTGCAAGGGACGTAACTCACAGCTTTCTCCTCAAGACAATTGGATTTTTTGTGGCCGCGGCTTAGATCATCGTCAGCAAACTGGCGCTTTTTTCCACAGCATTAGGCCGTGTGACCATATCCCCAAAATTTAAAACATTTTTGGACTGAGACAAAATCTCTGATGCGTAATGACTCGAATTGTTTGTGGACTCTATCGCCTTGTAAAGGAAACAATCTGACCGTTGGTTTACGTTGAGTTACGTTGATCACAGTTCGTTTACCTCTAGGCCCTGTCTTGAACCTGATTTTGACTTCTCCCTGAAATTCCGCTTTTGTAATATGCTCTTTTTTATGTCATCAGTCTTCTGACTGGTTTGACGCGGCCCGTCACGAATTCCTCTCCTGTGCCAACCTCTTCATCTCAGAGTAGCACTTGCAATTTGTGTCCTCCATTATTTGCTGGATGTATTCCAGACTATGTCTTTCCCTACAGTTTTTGCCCTCTGCAGCTCCCTCTGGTACCGTGGAAGTCACTTCCCTGATGTCTTAATAGATGTCCTATCACCCTGTCCCTTCCCATTGCCAGTGTTTTCCACATGTTCCTTTCCCCTTCGATTGTGCATAAAACCTACATATTCATTACCTTACCAGCCCACCTAATTTTCAACATCCGTCTGTAGCACCACATTTGAAATGCTTCGATTCTCTTCTATTCCGGTTTTCCCACAGTCCGTGTTTCACTACCATGCAATACTGTGCACTGAACGTACATTCTCAGAAATTTCTTCCTCAAATTAAGGCCTGTGTTTGATACTAATAGACTTCTCTTGGTTAGGAGTGCCCTTTCTGCCAGTGCTAGTTTGCTTTTGATATCCTCCTTGCTCCAGCCGTCACTTGTTATTTTGCGGAATAGGTAGTAGAATTTCTTAACTTCATCTACTTCGTGAGAATTAATCCTGATGTTAAGTTTCTAGTGCTCTCATTGCTGCTACCTCTCATTACTTTCGTCTTTCTTTGGTTTAGTCTCAATCCAAGTTCTGCCATCGTTAGACTGTTCATTCCATTCAGCAGATCTGTAATTCTTCTTCACTTTCATTCAGGATAGCAATCTCATTAGCGAATCGCATCATTGATATCCTTTCACCTTGAATTTTAATTCCAATCCTGAACCTTTCGTTCCCATCATTACTTCTTCGATCCCATCCTTACTTCTTCGATGTACAGATTGAACACTAGAGGCGAAAGACTACCTCCCTGTCTTACGCCCTTTTTAATCCGAGCACTTAGTTGTTGGTAGTCTACTCTAACTATTCCCTCTTGGCTCTTGTACATATTGTATTTACCCGTCTCTCCCTACAGTTTACCCTACTTTTCTCAGAATTTCGAAAATTTTGCACCATTTTACACTGTCCAGCGCCTTTTCCAGATCGACAGATCCTATGAACGTGTCTTAATTTGTCTTTATTTTTGCTTCTAGTATCAACAGCAACGTCAGAATTGCCTCACTGGTGCCTTTGTCTCTCCTAATACATCATCAGTTCTCTTTTCCATTCTTCTGTACATTATTCTCGTCAGCAACTTGGATGCATGAGCTGTTAAGCTGATTGTGCGATAATTCTCGCACTTGTCAGCTCTTGCAGTCTTCGGAATTGTGTAGACGATATTTTTACGAACCTCAGATGGTATGCTGCAAGACTCATACATTCTACACGCCAACGTGAATAGTCGTTTTGTTGCCTCTTCCCCTATGATTTTAGAAATTCTGATGGAATGTTACCTTTCCCTTCTGCATTATTTGATCTTAAATCTTTCAAAGCTCTTTAAAATTCTGATTCTAATACTGGATCCTCCATCTCTTCTAAATCCTATTTCAAAAAATGGTTCAAATGACTCTGAGCACTATGGGACTTAACATCTGTGGTGATTAGTCCCCTAGAACTTAGAACTACTTAAACCTAACTAACTTAAGTACATCACACACATCGATGCCCGAGGCAGGATTCGAACCTGCGACCGCAGCGGTCACGCGGTTCCAAACTGCTCCTAGAACCGCACGGCCACACCGGCCGGCGACTCCTATTTCTTCTATCACATCAGACAAATGTTCCCCCTCATAGAGGTGTTCAATGTACTCTTTCGACCTACCCACTCTCTCCTCTCCATTTAACACTGGAATTGCGGTTGCAGTCTTAAAGTTACCACCCTTGCTTCCAATTTCACCTAAGGTTGTTTTGACTTTCCTATATGCTGACTCTGTTCTTCCGACAATCATTTCTTTCTCAATTTCTTCATATTTTTCATGCCACCATTTCGTCTTATCTTCTGTGCACTTCGTATTTAATTCATTTCTCAGCGACTTGCATTTGTGTATTTTGAATTTCCCTAAACATTTTCGTACTTCCTTGTTTCATCGATCAGCTTAAGTATTTCCAATTACTTATCGTTTCTTTGCAGTTACCTTCTTCGTACCTATGTTTTTCTCTCCAACTTTCATGATTGCCCTTTTTAGAGATGGCCATTCCTCCTCAACTGTACTGTCTACTAAGCTATTCCTTATTGCTGTATCTATAGCCTTAGAGAATTTCAAGCGTATCTCGTCATTCATCAGTACTTCCGTATCCCACTTCTTTGTGCGTTGATTCCTCCTGACTAACTTCATCCTACTCTTCATTACTACTAAATTGTGGTCTGAGTCTATATCTGCTCCTGGGTACGCCTTACGGTCTAGTATCTGATTTCGGAATCTCTGTCTGACCATGATGTAATCTAACTGAAATCTGTATTACCCGGTCTTTTCCAAACGTACCTCCTCCTCTTGTGATTCTTGAACCTCTATTACTAGCTGAGATTTATTACAGAGCTCAATTAATCCTTTTCCTCTCTCATTACTTGTCTCAAGCCCATATTCTGCTGTAAACTTTTCTTCTACTCCTTCCCCTATGACTGTATTCCAGTCCCCCATGACTATTAGATTTTCATCTCCCTTTACGCACTTTCAGTATCTTCATATACTGTTTCAAACGTTTCATCTTCAGTTTGTGAAGTCGGCATTTATGCCTGAACTATCGTTGTCGGTATTGGTTTGCTGTCGATTCTGATAAGAACAACCCTATCACTGAATTGTCCACAGTAACACACATTTTGCCCTACCTTCTTATTCCTAAGGAATCCTGTTCCCTTTATATAATTTTCTGCTGCTGTTGATATTACCCTATACTCATCTGACCAGAAATCCTTTCTTCTTCCCCTTTCACTTCACTGACTCCTACCATATCTTGCACTTCCCTTTTCAGATTTTCTAGCTTCCCTACAACGTTCAAGCTTCTGACATTCCACGCCCCGACTCGTAGAACGTTATTCTTTCATTGGTTATTCAGTCTTTTCCCCATGGTCACCTCCCCTTTGCAGTACCTCCCGCAGGTCCGAATGGGGAACTATTACAGAACCTTTTGCCAATGGAGAGATCATGAGACTATTTCAATTACAGACCACATGTCTTGTGGATACACTTGACTTGCCCTTGATGCAGAGGTTTCCATTGCCTTCTGTGTTCTCGTACCGTTGATCATTGCTGATTCTTCCGCCTTGAGAGGCAGTTTCCCACGCAAGGACAAGAGAGTGCCCGAACATCTGTGCGCTCCTCCGCATCTTTGAGAAGGTCGTTGGCAAAATGAGGCTGACTTCTTATAACGGAAGTCGTCAGCCGCCAATACTGATTATTTTTCAAAATTTGAGCGGTGGTAAGGCAAGTTACCAAGACGCTTTAATCAAAGGACTCCATTGCGGAAGACTTCGTAGCCATCCTGATCCAAGACCATCAACCGTCGCCCACAGCTCACCGAGACTGGACGGAGCTGCATTCAGTCTTGATAGATTCTGTTCCAGATGTACTCAGGATTGAGGTCAGGTGGCCACTTACACCACATACGTGTCTTCTTGTTTGTGGAGTTACTCTCGGACCATTCTGATAGTATTCGGGGGCGACTGTGTTTTGAATAGTCTTACACAAGGTATAGATTATGTGTTGAATGCTGTCAGTGTACGAATTGATGAACGTGCCGGGGCAATAGATTTCTGTACCATTCGTCTGTCATAAACAGTAGAATTCGTATAAAGAGTCATATCGCATCCAACGTAATCTACCTTGCCCATAGAGTACCTCTGCTGTTTACCTGAAACCGTTCTTGTAATAGGTGTGGTCCAACATCTAAGTTAGATCTTCATGGCAGATGACCTTTTCCCGCGTTTCTAGCGATGTGCCAGCGGCCATGCGTATCTGTATGTGATGTAATATGAGCAGATGTACATGCGTGGACCAGTTGGTTCTCTATTCTATAGCTAGGAATTTGTTATGGATGGTATGGCTGCTCAAAGATTACTGATGTGGAACAAACTGGCGAGAGATTTGCTGCGCTAATGCATTACATTCCGTGACAGAGATTACATGTAGAGTCCCTAACTGGCTGAGAACGCACGACGCAATGCTCGAAATGTCAGTGGACGCCTCAGGATAAAGGAACAACTAAACCGGCATGGGAAGGTGCAGGCCATTTATCACAAGTAATTTGTTACATCATAGAAGTTCAACAACATTTTATTGCACTGACAAATCTTGTAATTCAACTGCCTGACGAAACACATTCCCACTGAATCTTACCAACATTAGAGCATTGTTCAAACATACATTAAAAGAGGGAATTCTTCCATTCAGTTTTCCAGGTAAACAGAAGAATAGATCCAATATAAATAAATAAAAAAATTACTTGTAACACTAGCTATGTAATTTTATTTATTTGTTTTAGATTAATTTCATACACTAGCAAAGAGACATTTTACTGTACCCATATCGACTATACAGCATCTGTAAGTTAACATCGTTATGACTGTAAGCTCTTTGCAAATATTGCACTCGTTTGTAATATGAAGCTGGGCCGCGTTTTGTAAACGTTATTCGTGTGTGCTGCGTGTGTAATTAAGATGATGAGATTGAAAGTGACGTCCATTGACTGGAATAGCACTCACATAGTGCATACTGAAAAGTGTACTAAGCTTGCGTTCGAAAACACAAACGCACGAATATTTCGTCAGGTAGAACTACACAGCTCGTAAGTACACTAACCTCATTAGCAATTAGATATTGTAAAAGGAGTAAATCTTTCGTAAAATACCATTACCGATATGACAACAAAATTTTTTCTTTTCTTTCCCAGGCAGCAAACGAATAACCAAAACAAAACTAGGTCCAACTAAGAATGCTTGTAACTGCCATCTGAAGATGGATTTGTAAGAAAAATCCGAAACCGGTCATGGTCTGAAGAAAATAAACCATTTTTAAACCATACATGTGGCTGGTGGCTGTTTTTTTATAAATTATAAACCTTATTTAAAAGTGATCATTTAAAGCAACAGTTAATTAATGGCATACCATTTACATAATTCATCTACTTATAGTAATCATTGGCACTCATTGGCCAGTACTAACCATCAGAAGTCATCATTCAAAACAGGAGCTAATGAACGGCATAGTATTAACATAATTCACCTAGTTATAGTAATCATTGGCACTCATTCGCCAGTTACAAACCATCAAAAGTCATCATTCAAAACAGGAGCTAATGAATGGCATAGTAGTAACATAATTCACCTAGTTATAGTAATCATGGGCACTCATTCACCAGTTACAAACCATCAGAAGTCATCATTCAAAGCAGGAGCTAACGAGTGTAGCATCAAGATACTGGTATTCATATGTAATAGCATGTAGGTGACATAATACAAATTTAAAATATAAGAAACAGTGGCATTCATTGGCCAGTTACTAAACGTATAGCAAGTATTGAATATTACAAAACATTTTTCATCATTCAAGTGACATACGACACATTTAAAATAATTATTGGCACTCTTTGGCCAGTGACAAACCATCAGAAGCCATCATTCAAAATGAGAGTTAATTATTGGCATAGCATTTATAGAGTATAACAAAAATATTATTTACAGAAATTATTGGCATAGCATGTATGCATTATTACAAAATATCATTCACTATTACTCAGAACTCATCTTTCAAAGGACATAGGACATATTTAAAATGTAACACACTGCAACTATTACTCAAGGTCTGTGGTTAGAAAACATCATTCAGTATTACTCAGAACTCTCTTAAACTGGTAGCATTATTTGGTACTGGTAGTACAATTTTTTTTTTGTGCTAGCAATGCATTGCGTTGGGAGCGCTAATTAATTGCTGGGGCATGAAAATATTTGCTTTTGACTTATTGCTACAAATGAGGATAGGTAACGTCATTCGTCATGAGTCAGCTGTAGCAACGTTATGAAACAAGTAGAGTATATGTGATCACATTCATATTCATGAATGACACACACAAATGGGTAAAAAAAAATGCAAGTACTAGAACAGGTTTAATGACTAACTGCTTATAGCACATTAATTTCATGAATAGCTTCTCCTGGAAAAAATACAAAATGGATTACTAAGCTGAAAGAAGAAACGGATATTATGCTGAAAAGTAGTGAACTTCGAATTAACAGGTAATGAAATGTGTACTCAATATGTATGTACTCTAGCTGTCCTTTCCAAAACATTCAGTCATTATACCACGCGATATAAGACATACTATCAAAACGAACTGCAACAAATACTTAAATAACTACATAGCATCTCTTAACTAATAGTAAATATATAAACTTCATCATTATTCTCATCTGAAAAGAAAAAATTTCGTTATTCATATTACCATAACTTCATTACTATCATCACCTGCAAAGAAAAACTTCATTATTCATAGTAGCATATTCTTCATATAACTATTCATCACCATTCATTATCATCTGCAAAAAGACACTTCACTATCCATTATTCATATTACCATTTACTTCATATAACTATTCATAGTATAGAGCTTCTTATTTCTAGTATATTTCATCACTAAAACTAAGATGTGTAGTTCTGTCTGACAGCCTGCATCAATCGCCTCGTATTCTGAAAGAAAAAATTAGTTAAGACTGCTATCATACGATGTGTATAGTATATTCTTGTTAATGTTTGTTAATTCTGATCCATTTACTCTTCGTGACGAGGTATTGCATCTTCTTTCGTTCATTCCAAAGGTGAAGTTCCCATTTCATAGTAATCTACTGTGGTTTGTTTAATTTATTTCTTTTATACGTTATTGCTTTCTGAAAATGATGAATAAGGATTAATGTCTTGCATTTAAATCATATAACCATTAAATAAAAACTGGTTTCTAGTGATATAATTAATCATACAGCATAGCATGACAGAAAACGTATTATGTCAAAAACATAGACAGTGTTCAGGTGCAAAAAAAAAAAAAGTACACAGAGTATCATAATGTAGTAGCAAAAAAAAAAAAAAAATGTAAAATAGTCACGATGTTGAGATATGATAAGACAAAATGTCAAAGTCAACTGGTGTTTGTTACATCTTAAACATTTCATAGTGCATACAAACGAACAGGAAAACAATTATACATACATGAAAAATGGAAAATGTGCACGGTCTGGTGTGTAACGACAAGAAAAGCGACCTGCTAACCTTACCTTGCCGGGCATTTGCCAAGAAAAAATACGATAATCATAAGTAAGTAGTCACATAAATATAATTGCATAAGTGGTTATATAAAAATCAGGAAATGGCATTACACTGTGATAAATCATGAAGTATGTTCATTCAATAAAGGGTTTAATATTGGAGACATGGTAATTGCCTTTACTTTTTCTGGTTCTCAGAGTTTCGACGTGTACTACATTGGGGTGAGGAATGCTGCGAATTCGATATGGACCTGCATATAGAAGCTCAAATTTACTACATCTGTTCTTTCCTATGTTGGATAGATAGTGTGTATGTACTAATATCTTCTGTCCAATGTGAAAGTCACGGCGTGTACAAACCTGTTTTTGCTGTCTTCTCCGGCGCTCTGCGGCACGTTTGATGTTGTTCAGCGCAATGTCAATTATTTCATGGTGTCGTAGTCGACGAGATGTAGGAAAGGATACTAATTCTTTAATTTTGTTAGGTGGTTCAACATTTTTCATTATAACAGTCGGAGATAGCATAGTACACTCCTGGAAATTGAAATAAGAACACCGTGAATTCATTGTCCCAGGAAGGGGAAACTTTATTGACACATTCCTGGGGTCAGATACATCACATGATCACACTGACAGAACCACAGGCACATAGACACAGGCAACAGAGCATGCACAATGTCGGCACTAGTACAGTGTATATCCACCTTTCGCAACAATGCAGGCTGCTATTCTCCCATGGAGACGATCGTAGAGATGCTGGATGTAGTCCTGTGGAACGGCTTGCCATGCCATTTCCACCTGGCGCCTCAGTTGGACCAGCGTTCGTGCTGGACGTGCAGACCGCGTGAGACGACGCTTCATCCAGTCCCAAACATGCTCAATGGGGGACAGATCCGGAGATCTTGCTGGCCAGGGTAGTTGACTTACACCTTCTACAGCACGTTGGGTGGTACGGGATACATGCGGATGTGCATTGTCCTGTTCGAACAGCAAGTTCCCTTGCCGGTCTAGGAATGGTAGAACTATGGGTTCGATGACGGTTTGGATGTACCGTGCACTATTCAGTGTCCCCTCGACGATCACCAGTGGTGTACGGCCAGTGTAGGAGATCGCTCCCCACACCATGATGCCGGGTGTTGGCCCTGTGTGCCTCGGTCGTATGCAGTCCTGATTGTGGCGCTCACCTGCACGGCGCCAAACACGCATACGACCATCATTGGCACCAAGGCAGAAGCGACTCTCATCGCTGAAGACGACACGTCTCCATTCGTCCCTCCATTCACGCCTGTCGCGACACCACTGGAGGCGGGCTGCACGATGTTGGGGCGTGAGCGGAAGACGGCCTAACGGTGTTGCGGGACCGTAGCCCAGCTTCATGGAGACGGTTGCGAATGGTCCTCGCCGATACCCCAGGAGCAACAGTGTCCCTAATTTGCTGGGAAGTGGCGGTGCAGTCCCCTACGGCACTGCGTAGGATCCTACGGTCTTGGCGTGCATCCGTGCGTCGCTGCGGTCCGGTCCCAGGTCGACGGGCACGTGCACCTTCCGCCGACCACTGGCGACAACATCGATGTACTGTGGAGACCTCACGCCCCATGTGTTGAGCAATTCGGCGGTACGTCCACCCGGACTCCCGCATGCCCACTATACGCCCTCGCTCAAAGTCCGTCAACTGCACATACGGTTCACGTCCACGCTGTCGCGGCATGCTACCAGTGTTAAAGACTGCGATGGAGCTCCGTATGCCACGGCAAACTGGCTGGCACTGACGGCGGCGGTGCACAAATGCTGCGCAGCTAGCGCCATTCGACGGCCAACACCGCGGTTCCTGGTGTGTCCGCTGTGCCGTGCGTGTGATCATTGCTTGTACAGCCCTCTCACAGTGTTCGGAGCAAGTATGGTGGGTCTGACACACCGGTGTCAATGTGTTCTTTTTTCCATTTCCAGGAGTGTAGATTCATTTGGTATGGAGTTAATTACATCCTGGAATGACAGTATGTGTGTATCCCAATCAATATGTTTTTTATGACAGTATATTCCACACAGTTTACCAATTTCTTTCATTAGTCGTTCACAAGGGTTCGAAGAAGCATGGTACCTGGATATATAGATCGGAGAAATGTTTCTTGCTCGTAACATACGTGTCCATATAGCAGATCGAAACTGTGATCCATTGTCGGAAATTACTTTCAATACATGTCCTACATGGGATAGAAAATATTTTACAAATGCTTTCGAAATAGTTTTAGCAGCAGCTTTGCGTAACGGAGTGAAGGTAGCAAATTTCGAAGTGAGCTCAACAGCGACAAAGATGTAGCAAAAACCTCTATTGGTTCTGGGAATCGGACCAAAAATATCTACAGCGGCCATGTGTCTCAATTTAACAGGTACAATGGGATGTAACGGAGGAATATGTGAAGTCGTGTCTGACTTAGCTTTCTGGCAGATTTTACATGACGCTAAAACTCGTCGAATACGTTTCTCCATGTTGGCAAAGTAACAGTTCTGTCGCAGTATAAGAAAACATTTACTGGCTCCGTAGTGTGCGTAACTTAAATGAGTATACCAAATTAATTTGTTAATAAGTTCGTCAGGAATGCATAGTAACCAGTTGTTGCTGTCAGGGTAAGAAAGGCGAAACAGAATATTATTGCGTACACTGTAATGGTTTCTAATGGTAACATTATTCCTATCTTGCCAAAGGTGTTTAATTTCTTTCCATACGTTGTCTTTACTCTGCTCTTGTGCTATGTCTCGTAATGACAACGAAATGAAATTTTCAAATGCAACTTGTTGAATATACATGACGCTGAAATTTGCTTTGCAGAAGTTGGTTGCGATGTCTTGCTGATTGTTGCTGACAGAACGGGATAGTGCGCCTGCTACAGTATTTTGTGTACCGGGAATGTGAACAATTGTAAAATTGAATTCCTGTAAATAGTTTTCCATCTGCTTAACCTGTCGTGTGTAAATTTTGCGGAAAGTAAAAACTGAATGGCTCTATGATCTGTGTAAACGGTAGCGTGTCTTCCATAAAGAAAATGCCGAAATCTCGTAAATGCCCATACAACACATAATGTTTCAAGTTCTGAAACAGAATAATTGCGTTCAGCAGACAGAATGCGACTCGCAAAGGCGATGTTTTTAATTACTGTAGAACAATCTTTTTCAATTTCCTGAAAAATGTGTACGCCTAAAGCGGTGTTAGAACTATCGGTGGCAATGGAAAAATTTCTAGTAAGATCTGGATATGATAAAAGTGGTGCATTCAACAAAGGTTGTTTCAGATTAGCAAATTCAGACTAGTGGTTTTTCATGTAAAAGTGTGTATCGGATGTCGTCAAAAGTAATAACATTTTCGTGAACAAGATTCTGCGTATCTGAAGTATTGCTTGCGTTGATGGAAGATGCAACCTGAACTGTATCTAGTCAAATTCTATCTGACGTGCTGTTATTTTCGGGAGGATGCTGTGGCATTTCCACTGTTTGTACTGTTCTGTTATTTCTTCCTGACGTATTACGTTCGGGATGATATCTACTGTCTGGTTCATTCATGATAATATGTTGTTGCGGATGATTTTGCTGCTGATAAGACCGACTGTTATTAAACGTACGCTGCAAATTGTGCTCATTACTTTTACGTTTGTCATGACAGTCATTTCTATACGGTGCGTTGCGGTACGAGTTAAAATGATGTGTTTTTTGTACATAGTTATTTCCTTGTTGCGGTGCGTTGCTATTTGGTGGAGCCGACGCTATACGCGTAGCCCGCGAAACATTAAAGCTTGGTTCACCTTGTAGACTGCATTGTTGGTTAGGTATGCTAACCGGTTGGTTTTGTTGATGTTGTGGAGAAAAGCCTCTATTGTTACCAAAATGTGTTTCCAGTTGCTGATAATTTTGTACATACTGATGATTAAAATTTTTTCTATTCTTAAAGTTCTGGTAGTTGTCGTTCCTGAAGCGTCTATTACCTTTGCTATTGAAATAGCGTGGCTGGTCGTAATTGCTGTATGCTTGTTGGCCTTGGTTATTATATGCAAAACTTTTGTTTATGAAGGAATAATCTGATTGCTGAACTTCCAAAAGCTGTAACAGATCTCCGAATGCCGAAATATTTTCTTTCTGCTGACCTGTTCAAAGTGATACTCTTAATGATCTTGGTAATTTAGAAATACATAATTGGATAAGTGCAGATTCACTGTAGGGATCACTTAAGTACTGGTTTTGTTGTACCATGTGTTCAAAAAATTGCGTGACAGTGGAAAAATTTTAGTTCTCTCAATTCGGTAAACTAATTAATTGATCCTTGACTCCGCGCTGTGTCGTCTTCGACCAATACGCTGACAGAAAAGCATTCTGAAATTCTTCTACCGAATAACACTGTCTCGCGATCGGTCTCATACGAGTTGCCGGTTCGCCTTCCAAAAAACTGCAAATAAATTCAAGTTTGTGTGTTACGGGCCAACTCGGTGGAAAAGCAAAGCTAAATTATTGTCTCCAATCCAAGGGGTGAATCTGTGTTCTGTCATTTTTAAATACTTTAAATTTTCTCACGGATAGAAAGTGCTTGTAATCAAAATTATCGTGTCTGTATGTCTGAACAGGTTCAGGACTGTACGATAATCTGTTTGTCTGTGACTGTTCGGAATATAACTCACGTATTGTCTGTAAATTACCTAAATTATACTGGCTGTGTGAGTCTGACAAATGTTCGCAAAGTGGGGTATGCTGTGATGTGTTAAAGGCTGACACATTTTTCATCTCTGTCACTTCGTGCTGTAAAGATGACAATTTTCTACGTAATGTATTATTAGACGAACCTATCTCACTGATCGTCTGCTGTCAATTTTGGAATTCGGGTGTTTGATTAAGCGAAACTGGTGACGTATCGTCTGATTTGGTGTCATTATTACTTTCGATAACGTCAACACGACTGGCCAATTCATCATATTTTTCAGTCAGTGCTTTTACCTGATCATCGTTTTTATTGTCACAAGCATTAATTTGTTTTTGTATTTTACGTGTGGTTTCATTCAATTTTTTAACGTCTGCTTTGATGGCATCGGGATCCTGTATTAGTTCCAACTTTTGAAGTCTGTTGGTCATTGTCTGAAAGTCTACTGTATGTGTGTCTGTTTTTGTTTTAAGATCAGAGATTTCACCCTGTAATTCGGTGTTCAACTGTTTGATAGTATTAATTTCGTCTGATACTGTAGCAATATTGTTGTCTACGTATGTTTTTGCTTTCGTAAACAATTTACGCTTATCTTCCTGTCTCTGTGCAGTAATTGTTTCCATGACTTGTCGCTTTACTTTATTCTGTTCCTGTATAAATTTATGGTAACGCGTTTCACTGTTTTGTTGGTGGTGATTAAAACGTTCGTCAATTTGGATGTTTTGTTGGTCAAACTTCGCGCCTACTTTCGCATCCAGTGTGCGTGAAAGTTCTGCTGACATTAATTTAAACTCGTCGCGTAACTGTGTTGCGTTCTCAGAACATTGTTTAGCGACTGCACTAATTTCGTCTCTAAGTAATTTAGTTGTGGCTGCATGTGTATTATTTAATTCTTGTGCCACAGATCTAATTTCTTCACTACTGTTCCTAGCACAAGCCTTAATTTCCTCACGTAATTGTTCTTTAGTATCATGACATTGTGCGGCAACGGCTGTAATCTGTTCACTAAGTTGTTTGTTCTGTTCATTAAGTTGTTTGAAATTTTCACTAAGTTGTTTGTTCTTTTCATTAAGTCGTTTGAAATTTTCACTAAGTTGTTTGTGGTTGTTGTCTTGTCTTTCATTCTGTTGTAGCAATACTGCCATAATTTGATCCAAGCCAAAATTAGCGACTCTATTTTCTATGCTGTGTGTTGGTGTATCTGCATTTGTCACGTTTTCTGTAACCATTTGGTCGTTCTGTAATTCTTGAAAAGGTTTGCCAATTGAATGTGCACTGTTGGTCACTACACCGGAATCAAACAAATCTGACGTACTTTGAGTACATTTTTCACCTTCGTTAGAAACAATTATTTGTTCACAATTCAAATTTTGCAAACCGGGTGTGTCAAACTGGGCAGCGTTCATTGTAATGGAACGTGCCGCGTCATCAATTGTCGTTAAATTAACAGTGGACACAATTGAATTGTTTGCTGATTATTAGGATCAAAATCATTACTAGTAATCGGCACACACTGATTGTCTGTAAATAGGGGATTATCACTATTACACTGAGTGTCGCTAGTATTATCGGTCAAATTATTCGAGTCGGCTGTTTCACTCATTGCACATCGCGATGTCCTGTTAACAGTTTTTCGCGGCATTTTTCACAAATCAAAAAATACGCACAAAAATGAAACAAAGACGAAGCAAAAATGGAACAAACACAATTACAACAAAAAGCAATAAATAGCCGATGATCTATGAAAGAAAGAGTGACAAATTAGTAAATGCGTTGCGCCAGATGCAAACTACATTTAAATAAATAAGATCAGATATATGACTACTTCTCAAAGATTCACAAAGAAATACGATCCTGACCGGATGCCGACAAGTGTAACCTCCCCACAAAATAATTTGTAATAAAATATAATTATTATTATGTTTCTATTTATTGTGTAACCTCAGAACAAAATTGGTTCCCATTTATAACCTCCCTACAGAAATTCATTCACATTTAACCTCCACACAAAATTTGTTTCCCATTTAATGTATGCTCGAAACAGAAAAATTCCTAAACCTCGTAATAAAAAATAAATTCAGTAACCTGGTAGAATTTGGACGACAACAGCGCTGCGTCATGGCCCTGTATGATCATTCTGAATAAAAAAAAATTCTTACCTCAATAAAAACGGCGAATATATCTGCTCTTATATAAAAATTTTCCGGGACAGCTCTGTACAATGCTGGCCGATAGATTTGTCATTTTTGAAAGGAAGCAACTGATATTTCTTTTGTAACAATAGGAATGATCATGGATTGAAGAAATTAGTAAATTCTTTAAATTGAAATGAATGTTTTTTTTAAAAAAAATTACTTTATATCACGAAGATTATTATTAGGACATTTTTAAAAGATTTACACGGGACTTTACATAACATTACTAGATATGCGCGAGGCTGCTTTTTACCTTATACAATAATACTCAGGCTCCGGCATCGCTGCACCGCGACCGGCCCACCCAACATGATACACCAGACAGGAGTGACAGGCGACTGCTCGCTAGCAACAACTTAACTGCTACTACTACACAGTTCGTACTGCAGTCAACACTGCTCTTTGGTCTCAGATTCTCTTACAGCTTACATATCGCAGGCAGCATATACCTCTTACAAGCTATACTATTAAGATAGTTGGAGAGCCATTTACAAAAGTGGAGCCACGCAGGGGAAGTTTTGTAGCCAACGATTTCGGACGATGGTTGCAAGATATGTCATTTCACCGGTTGAAAGCTCCTTCTGGTGTGCTGAAGATCTTATTTTATCCTGACAACTAGACAAAATCGCTGTTATATATTAAACAGGCCACATAAACAAATCTGAAAAATGTGTTGTCTCCCGATCCACTTTTTACCGTCTATTGTCACGGCACATATCATGTCCACTTGAGATTGGAATGACATCGAAACATTGGAAAAATATCACCAGTGCAATCTCACAAGATTTCGTGGGATCTAAGTCGGAAACCGCACCATTTTCTTCTGTACTGTCTAGGTTTTGAAGCGAGTTGGCGCACTGTGCTGTGTGAGGAAACACTTCGGGGCGTGTCTGCGCTTACGTCTTCAGTACATTCCTGCTGCTTACTGTTGTCTTTACTTGTGGTGCCGACGTCAGGTTCCACTGTTTGCAGGTGACCTCATTCAATAAACGACAGCACATTAATCACTCGGGATCACTCACTCCTGACTTAATGCACGCAACACTTTTAACACTTCAGCTTCGCCACATGTGGCCCACGGCTATTGGCTCGTCCTCTCGAGTGTGGCCGGCTGACTTTCCATTTCACGTACTCCTAAAACGGTCTAGGAAATTATTTCAACATTCAGGCATTTCGGCTAGTCTATCTTCAGAGCAGAATATAGGCACTTCAATTGGCCACATCCTGCTAACGGTCATAGTACTTGATAGAAAGTGCTGTTTCTCACCCAGATTTTCAGAAGATTCCTTCCCACCAAGAGTTAGGAAACACGGGCTATCTAGAGGAAGTTAGTCACCTTTTAAAACCACATGGACGACCCTGGTAATCATGCATTTAGCCGGATTAAGAAAACACCAGCCCGTTGTCTGCAGGTTGAAGAACAGCCCTCCCGTTCTGCAGGAACCGGAACATCGGTCCTGATTTTGACAACAGTGATCATCACTAACGGGCGGTCTTGGCCAGAATTCATATACAAAAAAGTTACTAAATAATATTTCGCCTTGCAAGTCTAGTCCACCTTAAGCGTGGAAGTTTCCCAAGAAAAATCTCAAACCAGTAACATATTGCGACTGGAGCACAACCCATTTACTATCTTTCAGAGAAAAAAAAAATTGTGTGTAATCACCAGAGACAAATATTACATCCTACGGCAAATTAATTATTAATTCCAACAATTTTTGCCGTTGAAATCATGAGAGCAGGTAACTAAAGTCTATGGTTGGAAGATAGGAGACTAGGTACCACGGAACAAGAGCTATGAGGAGGGGTCAGTAAGGATGGGTTGTCGGTTGTGCTTGGGTAGCTAAGACGGGAGCGCATTTAGCCGCGAGAGGCAAAGGTCCCGAGTTCGAGACTCGGATGGCACACAATCTCACTCTTCCAGGAAGTTTCGATTCAAATTTATGCTGGTAACATTAGAAACTGAAAAATATCACGGGTGTGTAAAGAAAGTCGGAAAAAATGTAGTGTAAACATTATCAGACGTTTGCCATGAGTGATTCGGGTAAGATAGATTAGAAACTGTGACTCAAATAGGAGGGCACGCTCTTCATCAAAAGAAACTATTATTCTATCTTTAAAGTTACAAATACGATAAGGTCTGTGGAGACAGCAAGCCTTTCTTCAACAATAATGCACCAATCAACAAAATATGATTGAATGTTACGTAAGGAAAGATAAATTTGTGAAACACTCAAGAAAAAGTATATTCGTGTATCATAATTACTACAGTTCACTTAGAACCCAAATGCAATTGATAACGAACTATGGTTACTACCACATTTCCAGTGGGGATGACATAGGGCCCAATGGTTAAGGCTGTGGAGTTGTGTTGAGATGTACGGCGGTTCAAACGCCCATTCGGCCTGTAAAACATAGGTTTCCTTAAATTTATTAAGGAAAATACCAGAACGAATCATTTGAAAAGGATATGACCGATTTTTTTCCTATGTTCCTTCAATCACAATTTGTGTGCCGTCTCTAATGGCCTCTTTGTCGAGTGGATAATCGTTACTACTACAAAAATGTTGAAATGTGTGTGAAATCCTAAGGGACCAAACTGCTGAGGTCATCGGTCCCTAGGCTTACACACTACTTAAACTAACTTATGCTACGAACAACACACACGCCCACGCCCGAGGGAGGACTCGAATCTCCGGCGGGAGGGGCCGCACAATCCGTGACATGGCGCCTCTAAGCGCGTGGCCACTCAGCGTGGCGTTACTTCTATAATGTTCGGGTGCTGTGCATGATGAGATAACCTGTAATTTCGATGTCAGTGGAATCAAAACATAGTACCTTATATCGGATAAGTTATGAAGCTGATTCTTCTTTCTTATTAGTGCTCTCATCGAAGATCAAGACCACTCAGCGATTTTTTTTCTTTTTTTCCCCTCATGGGCGCTATGCCAGACATCAGTCGGGCTTCCCGATGAGACTAGTGTAGCACGCAAACAACTAGTGACATTTAAGAGTATCCACAAGGCCAAAACAACGCAGAGTTAAAAAGTAGTGCAGGAACAGCTGCACGTGAAACTGCTTCGAAAGGGGAATTCTTAGATTGCAAAACTACCAATTAAGTTTGCAACACTTCGTAACTACACTTGTACCTGCTTGTCAACAGCAAGTACTGAAATTAACTAGTTCTGATTTAATGATAATACAGCCTTGTTTGCTGGATAATTATTTTGTTAAATCTACACTAACAGAAAAAAATTGCGACACTAAAAACAATTAATGTAGAGTAATGAAATTTCGGGAATACACTTGCGTAGCTGACATATGTCGCTGATCAATATTCCAAGATCAGAGGTTAATATAAGCGCGAGATAAATCACTGCAAATGTGAAATGCTGGTATGTTAATAACCGATGTAACCGCCAGAACGTTGAATGCAGGCATGCAAACATGTGTACATTGTGCTGTACTATCACCAGATGTCAGTTTGTGGGATGGAGTTCCACACCTGTTGCACTTGTCGATCAATTAAGGTGGTTAATGTTGTTAGCGGATGACGCTGAAGTTGTCGTCCGATGATGTCCCATATGTGTTCGATTAGAGAAAGATCTGGTGCTGAAGCAGGCCAAGGCAACATGCTTGAACCACCAGACTGTCGTAAAAATTTTCTGTCAGAATACGTGGGATAACCACGAGGGTGCTCCTGTTGTCATAGGAAATCACGGCCCATACTATAACTCCAGGTGTAGGTCCATTGTGTCTAGCACACAGACATGTTGGTTGCAGGCAATCACATGGCCTCCTTCTAACCAACAGGCGCCCGTCACTGGCACCGAGGCAGAACCTTATCTCGTCAAAAAACGCCATAGACGCCGACCCTACCCTCCAATGAGCCATCGCTTTACACCACTGAAGTCGAAGATGGCTGTGGTTTGGGGTCTTCAGAAGGCGTCTGGCTCAGAGGTGTCATTGAAGAAACCAATTCCTAAGAGGTCGTTGTGTCATTGTGGTGGCAACTGCTGCTCAAATTGCTGCTGCAGATGCAGTACGATGTGTCGGAGCCACACGCCGAACATGACGGGGTTCCCTCTTCATAATGCCACATGACCATTCAGACCCCGGTCTTCTTGTGACCGTACACTTTAGTGACCACCGCTGCCAGCAGTCATGTACAGTGGCTACATTCCTCCCAAGTCTTTCTGCATGTCGCAGAAGGAACAGCCAGCCTCTCCTAGCCTATTACACGAGCTGATCCAAACTCACTGAGGTGCCTTTGTAGGCTTGAAGATATTCTTAACTAACATCAGCTCAGTACGTTGAACCTCAAAGATAACTAACGTTGACGACCGTTGCTTCATATGGGCGCTATACTTACGCGACTCGGGCGAAATTTGAATAGACGTCATCTTGTCACATATTTAAAAATGTAACACCTGAAAGTCAACAGAACAGCAGCCAAAACGAATAAGTTTTCTGGAAAGTACTCAGAGTACGAAAGACACGCCACAGCAAGGGTGTTGGTTTGTGCGTCGGCAAGAAATGCTGCGTGCGCTTACGAGGTATCACGTGAGCTCAGCTGCAGAAGTTGTGAGACAAGGCGATGCGTTGATAGTAACCATATAAGGTCACACAGTGGCCTGCCGTACACTATAAAAGTGGAGGCGGTGTCGTCCGCAGGAGAGTTCAGTTCAGACAGCCGTCCAAAAGCGCCATCTGTGTAGGTCAGACCCGGGACGTGGTGTTGTAGTATTCGGTCTGGCCCTGCTTGCGTTCAAACTTAGATGCGTACTTCCCTCCAGCGGATTTTTAGACAGTCAGGCATGGCATATTTTCATTTAGGTCACTTATTCCGATGCTCAGATGAGCATTAATGATTGTAGTTATTCATGTCGCCTATTTGTTAGTATATTTCCTAAGCGAGTTTCATAACTCCTCCAAAATATTCAGTCAGCCTTCTCCACGTTAGCTGGCAGGACGAACCATCCTCAGATTCCTATAACACGACAATCTTTTAGATTTAGAAACAGGCCCACCAACTTTCTTTTATGCCACATAATTCCTTTTTGGGGGTGTGATTTGTTTTCCCTTAACGTATTTAATTGAAAATGTAAGTAAATCTTTGCTATTTGTAACCTGAAGTTGTACGAAGGCTGTACTAAAATTTGCGAGCGTCTGTTTAATAATACGTTTGCATAATCAAATGAACCAGTTCAGTCATCTAGTCACAGGCATGTAGTTTGACTACACTGCGTAGTCTGTTTCAGCCATTCTGCTTGCTGAAGAATCCCTGCGAGAATTCATAACTGGAGGTAAATATCGGTAATTTTCTGTCTTCCAACTTCTGAGAAATAACGTCATTCTTAAAGGCGTGATTACCTGCGTAGCTGAGCTCTCAGCCGTCTAACTGGTACGCGGAACACTCAGATTCAATTTCCTGTCCTGCAAGGGAATTTTTCGTGGTAGTAGGGGAACTGTGAACGGCTGGGAGAGTGAGTGTTGGCCCAGAGCCGTTGCATAACACGTCAAAATGATACCATTTGGCAGAGGACGATCAGTAGCTGGCAGGTCAGCGGTTGGTCGGCCTCGATTGGTTCTACGCGTTTGAAAGCGCCAGTATTTTTAGTTTAAGGTTTAAATGCGGCACTGGAAGAGTGTCGCAGTTCAGAAGTATGCACTTCACACATGAAAAGCACACTGACGGCATCAAAGATAGAGCGTATCCACTGCATTTCTGCCACAGATCGCTATGTAACTGTTTTCCTGAAATACAGTACTATGCTATAGTGAGGAACAGTCGATAAATGGTTGCATATTTTCTACGGAATGTTGCGATGACTGCAGAACAAGGTAACTTTTGTCAAAAGACGTTTGGCACACTACAGTTTCGAAATTAGAAGAATTAGAAAATTTCAGAAACAGAGGGTATACTAATATACATTCTAGAGGGTATACTGTCGAAAAGTAGTATGACTGGGAATTCGCCTCCCCAATGTATTTCAGATATGTCAGTAAGAGGTGGCCCATGAGATATCGCCCACAGGTGCGGGATGTGTGTTTCATTAACTGCAAGAAAACAGCGATGCACAGTAGTGCAGCGCAGCTCCGTGTGGACGGGCGTTACCGTTCGTGAAAATTCAGGAAAATGAACTTTCGGCAAATGCCGATGCGGTTACCTCTTAGGCAACTCATCCTTGTTTCTTAGGCTGTTAAGAATATTCTTCGACGAGAGTCATTCTGCAATATGAAACAGGATTCGTCTGTGAAGAGCATAATTTACTAGTCACTCATGGTACGCTTTAGATACTGGAGACACCACGACTAACCGCCCCGAATCGTAAAAACATTGACTGTAACTCCTATTTTCTGACATCCGATACTCTGATCTCTTAAAGTTCGTCTACCCGTGATGGTTACAGGCTTTCACTGTGTCTGTGAGACGCTCTCGGGTAGCTCAATTGGTAACAACCGGTCTATGTAATTAAGGTATCTCAGTTCAAGCCCGGATCCGACGTACAGCTTTCGTTTTTCACACATAATCCGCTCTGAATTTTCTCCATATAGGGTGGAACAGTAGGATCTCTTTTCGATCACAATATTTGTTTATGGATAAACCTATCTGAATTTGGGGACCAAGCTGCTGAGGTCATCGGTCCCTAGGTTTACAAACTACTTAATCTAGCTTAAACTAACTTACGCTAAGGACAACACACACACCCGTGCCCGACGGAGGACTCGACGTCCGACGGAGGGAGCCGCGCCCTAGACGGCGCGGCTATTTGAATCATGTTCTGTCTACGGAAATAATCAGATTCTTAGGACAGAAGCTTAGGAATAAGGAACACAGTTGTTCAGAAAATTAGAAAGGTCCATTAACTTTGGTAGTAACAGTGCTGCAGAAAATATTCTTTTGTCGAAACTCTTTAACGTCCATCGACTGAGCCATAATATCCAGTTCTTCTAGTTCCTACGTTGTGTCGGTTTATGCCAGATGATAGAAGAAGGAAAACTAAACGTTTGGAAATACTACTGTAAAGGTGGAATGGAGGCTGAGGTTTTACGTTCTATCGACGACGAAGCCTTTAGAGACGGAGCAAGTCCTCGAAACGGGGAAGGGAATCCATCGTTTCCTTTCAAAGTACGCATCCATACATTCGTCTTAAAGGGGTTTGGGAACTCACGGAAAACTTAAATCAGCTGGAGGGAAGTAGCTGGCAATACTCGAAGGTACAAAATTTGAAACAACTGTTGAAAATACCGTAGACTTTGGATTACAGATAAACAAAGCAAAGACGGAAATAAAAGGAAATAGCTGAAAGGAGACTAGCAAAGCACCAAACATTAGAACTGCTTAGAACTGCGGAAGACACAGTAGCAGAATAAATTAAAGAACTGGGAAAACTGGGGCTAATGGTGGGATGGGAGTGATGCGTGGGGCGGCTGGGGGAGGGGGGGGGGGTTGTTGACATCAAAGGTAAAAAGCAGGTCTAACGCAACAGAGGAAAAGTTTCGATAACCTGACTTCAGAAGGGCAGCATTTTATGGCTATAAAATGTGGACCGAGGGTATGCCGAAGAAGAAAGTACTGAAAACATCTGAAATGAACCGTAGTGCTGGAAAAGAATGCCAAAAACAAAAAATGTGGGAACTAAGTCGTTCAGAAAATGGGGATATGGCTTGAGGTTCATGTGTAGACATAAAAAGATCAGCACAGTGTTTGAAGTGGTGGAGAACAACATCAAAGCACTCCAAGTCAGTTCGCTTTAAAGGGGAAAACATGTGACACCAATCACGCATGTTGTTCGCTACTCAAAAGTGCTTATCTTTGAGTGCCGATGTTTCTTTGAAACGTGGAATAAAAGAGAAGACAGCTTGAGTTTGGGAACCACCTCACCCAGTCTGAACTCACTATGATGTGACTGAAAAGATTCGAGTTTTATAGTGAACCTAAATCTCAGACATCCCTACATCGGCAACGAATGACAAGTGAAGGAAAAGAAGATTAACCTGTTGTGGCCCGTATGAGACGGCTTCCTGGCTCAAACGATTGAGGGAAAAGTCAGTCATAACCACACTGTATCATCCATTCTGGAATTCGTTTAAAATCACTTAGGGTCAACAGCGGCCATTTGATGCCGTTTCTTCCACGGCAGTAATTCAGTGTATTAACTAATGAGACCACATCGCCTACTGTAATTTATCTGTCGTATGAAGAGCAGTCAACAGAATGAACGAACACACTTCTAGCTTCTGCACCAATGGTTTGAAGTAACCTTGCATTTGCTCACCAGGGGCATTGCCCTGATACACCCGTTTTTACGTGCTCTGCACGACGGAAGCCATTACTTGCGGCTTACCTCCTTGGTCACGCAATGGTTTTTCTCAGTACGTGGCTAATTTGCTGAGACAGTGGTGCCGACATCTTCACTCTTCACTCGGAGTTGGAAGTTTTTCTGTTTTATCTGTAGTGTAGTTTCCTTCCTAAATTCCCAGGATAAAATTTGTATCCTGTAATCGTAATTTAGACAGCTAAGAAATGTTGATGAGGTCAGGTTGTAAGAATAAAACGAGATTACTCCGTATTTTAGTAGCTTTAAGAGTACTGTATATTCTGTTGACTGTAACAGTAGTATAAATTATTTGTGGCTCGGTCGCTCAGAGCTACAAAACTACGTATTCAGTGTCAAGCACGATCCCTGGACAATTATACGGTCTTTATTTGTCAATTTTCACTTTTTTGTCAATGTGAAAAATGCCGAGATGAACCGTGGTTTTCAGTCCAGCTTAAACTACTAGTCCCCCCTACAACTTCCTGGGTTAGTCAGTTCGAAGGATGGCAACGGAATATCCCTTCTGATTCGGAGTTTATGTTAAATTGTCGGCTCCTGTATAACTAGTTGAGTAACGAAGCTGAAAGGCCGGAGGAAGGTAACGGGATACTATTTCTAATAGAACCGTGGCTATTAAAGTATTGTCATGTTCAAACAAAACTTCAGGTTGATGACAGGAGTACCTTTCTGACGATTTCTTACCTCAGCCGATAAAAACGGAGCCCTGATTGGATCACATTGTTGTCCATACATCTGTTAGTCTGTACAACTGTTAAGAGCCCTCATGAATGGGTAGACGTATCAAATGGAAATTTATGTCACATACCAGACCTTAGTCCACCTGTGCCTGGAACGGACTAATTGTATCGAAACAGTGATGTTTCATTCCACTCTGTGTCGGACGAGATTCGGGCTCGGCACAGGTACTGAAACACAACATACCACTTCATGAAACGCTTTCAAGAGTGTTGAAATCTTTTTGACAAGCAATAGCATGAAGCTTAAGATATCCGAAAATAAAGCTTCGTTTCTAACTGACAGTCCTGTTTCGAAATGGCGTAACATCTGCTTTATAAACACTAACCAAACAATAAAACAACGCATACTATTCACATTCAAAATAATAAATATGTGAAAATCATTCAGTTAAATTACACTTTTTTTATAACAGACGCTTCTCTGATCATGTACAGTAATCATATTGAGAAACGCAAGTAAGCCTACAACATTTTGAATAAAAAAAGGCGTAGAGTGACAGTTATTAGACATATACATAAATTTGATGTAGGTATAATTGCAAGCAATCTGTTTGACAAATTACTGATAGTGTAATGGTGTACGGGAAGGGCTGCGAATCATGGTGAATTTATAGTAACGGTTCGAAACAACTTGAAAGACAAAAAAATTTTCTGTTGTATTTTGTTATTTATTCGAATTATTTGGCTTTATTTGTGAGTCTATAGTCACTGTGCCTATTATCCACAGTGATTCCCTTTGTGTAGATGGAAATGTGGGACTCCCAGTAGAATATCCGTTGTTTCTGCAGTTTGCTCCCACCTCCAGTTCCGTTCGTGGTTGTTCTTCTATCTTCAGCCATGGCTGTCCTCAGCCAATTGAAAAGTATGAAAGTCACGCGACACGAAAGCAGTGCATTTTCTGCAGGAAATACGAAACTGCCAAGACGCCTAAGTGATAGTTTCATACTTTCTGCGACATGATTAGCGCTCTCGCACCTCATTTGTGTTTATATGGTCATACTTATACAGTAGACATTCAAGATGATAAAATGTGTAGGTTTATGAGACTACAAAACACAAACTGTTTCACTGTTACGAAACAGCGTATCGGAACATTACATTGTACTGTTTCATTTGTTTCGAAACAGTTACGTGTTTCAGTTTGCCCATCTCTGTAAAAAAAAAAAAAAAAAAAAAAAATACTGAGTGGAACGGATCAACGATGAAATTGAGAGGATGTCACGTGACATTCGTACAACCAAATACAACGAATAGAGTGATGAAAGGAAAACAAATCTTGTTGGATGACAACATTAAAGAATGTGGTCAGAGCGACTGCATAGTAAGAAAGAGACCAGGGTTCGAATCCCGGTCTAGTACAAATTTTCAATTTTCCCCACTGCTTTCAGTCAATGTCGATTCGCAGACAGTATCTGTAACTCCTTTGTTTCTTAAATTCCGATGATTTCATTAATTAAACCTTTGTATTCACGCACTGTTTGTTAACCTCTTCACTGTATTACTTTGAATCTATATCTATAATCTAGTAGATGATACTGGCTGTGAGGACCATTTCTTGAAAATCATTGTTGAGGCTGTCGATTTAAATCATTTCCTTCTTCGCTGGCTAAAACAACTCATATAAGAAAATTTTTCTGTCCATATAACTAGGTAATTTCATAACCTTGACAAATTTTATGTTTTCTTCAAATTTCTGCAACAAAAATAATAACAAAGAACCACTCCAGAGGTATGATTCCACTCGATGAATGCTGATAGTATCGAGCCACAACAGAGCATTCGGAAGTCTATAGGTTTACCTGTAACCGCTGATGAAATAGAATCGTAACTGCTTTATTGACCGTTTTTTGTATATTACGTGGTGCGTTTCTCATACAGGGCGCGGGAATATCTCTGTTATGGACAACTGGAAACAATTTACGTTTATTACTAAGAAACTTCATCACTGCACTGGAATAATATTTTAGCTATTACCAGCAAATTAAATTTATTTATGTCTAGGTTCAACTGAGGTTGTTACACCAAGCATGAATCCCCATTAAAATTCTCTAATATTCCGAATTTTATATGTGCGTAACAGCAATATCCGTGAAAGCCACATGGAACTTTCGATGTGCCAGCAGATCATTTATGTACATCGTGAATAGTAACAACTCTATGACAGTTTTCTCGGGTACTCTCGTAATGTTACGTCTTATTTCGTCGTATTAAGAACAACGTGTTGACCTATTATCTGCTAGGGAATCGTAAATCTAGTCACAAATTTGGCCTGATATTTCGGATGCTCATGGATTTTTTTCCCCTCAAGGTGACTGTACTAAACTTTACAGAGTTCAAGTTACTTATTTAGCGTTTTCTGTGCACTTTCATAATTTCATT
This sequence comes from Schistocerca cancellata, assembly GCF_023864275.1. Lineage (NCBI taxonomy): Eukaryota > Metazoa > Arthropoda > Insecta > Orthoptera > Acrididae > Schistocerca > Schistocerca cancellata. The sequence goes on from NC_064626.1 coordinate 1,034,184,758, forward strand.
CTTTATTTCCGTGTGTATGTTAGTACTTAATAGGTGTAGTGTCGCCTTTTAGTAGCTGTAAAGTGTAGATCCGCCCAGTCTGTATCGCTGTTGCCATTTCTTTTCAATGGCCAGTTACGCAGCTCACTAAGGCGTCAGCCTCCGTTAGCGACAGATCAAGATAGTACCAGGCTACACAGCTATCCCTGTGGGCTTCTGTGTTTAATTCTTAAGTTAGTAGTTTCAGGATGCGTAGGACGTGTGCGTTCTGTGTGCAGATGGAGGAGGGCCATACCCCAGTTCGCTAAAAGCTTAAGGCATTTTTCGCCGCCGTCAGCAGTCTTCTGGCTGCTGTCTCGGGGTTTAGCAGCGGCTAAGAATGAGACGCGTCGCATGGCACACCTGAGATGTCGTTTGTTTCGCCCACGATCTCTGCTGCCGAGGCACCAAGCTTACTCGACACGAGGGATCAGTAGTTACCGCATTGGGGTGTTGGGCGGTAACGCGTTCGCGTTGTTCGAGGGGAATCAATTCGCTCGTCCATTCTGTGAATGGTCAGGTGGCAGCTCCTTCAGCGGGGTCCGAGCAGGCACACGAGGGCAGTGGCTTACCTGTTATCGAAAACTCCAACGTTAAGCACCTCCTTAGGGAAATAGCACTCAGAGCTGGAAAGAAATCCAACGTGCTCTCGATATGCCTGTAGGGAGGCCTCCTCCGAAATGTGGTGGAGCCCCTCCTGCGGCTATATAGCGTGTAGTATGCAGTCGTCTGGAAGCACTAACGGCGTCTGTCGCTTGGGTTCTAAGGCCATCCACAGTTTGTAGGGACGAATTGCGGGAGTGGTGAAGGCTTCTGGCCTTGCTGCCAGGGTGCAAGCAGATCTCTCAATTTGCTGAATTGTTCCCAGAGTTGAGTGGAGTCCTTTGATCTGGAACCTAGTGGAGGGTCTCAACCATAGGGGCCGTCGATCCCTAAAGTCTAGGCCGCAGATTTCTGGACCTGCATTATGAGGTTGAGAATTGTAGGATTCACCTTCATAGGCGAGCGGTGAACTACACAAAGGAAGCGGTTATTCAGGCACTATAGTACCTATGGAATGTAGTTGGTTTCTTTTAGGCTAGGCCGCAATTTTAATTACTCTTACGAAAGATCGTCAGTCGATACTTAGAAAGTGAAATAAGATCGCTTAGAGAGTAAACACACTTCGTCTGTCAAAATTTTAACAGTAAATTGTGGAAGTGTTGATAATAAAGTTTCTGAATTTGGTACCATTCATGAAAACTGTCACGTTCAAATTACCCGCGTAACCGAGAGCTAGCTGAAACATGAAGTAGAAATCTCTGAAATATTTAGCGAGACATGGAACATATATCAAAGAGACAGATTAGACGCCATAGGAGGAGGCTGTTTATTGCAATCGACAAAATATTGTCGCCGGCCACAGTGGTGGAGCGGTTCTAGGCGCTTCAGTTTGGAACCGCGTTACCGCTACGGTTTCAGTTTCGAATCCTGCCTCGGGCATGGATGTGTGTGATGTCCTTAGGTTAGTTAGATTTAAGTGGTTCTACGTTCTAGGGGACTGATGACCTCAGATGTTAAGTCCCATAGTGCTCAGACCCATTTGAACCAAAATATTGTCCATTGAGCTCCAAATTGAGTCTACTGTGAAGTTGTCTGGACGCGAGTAACAGCCTTAGGTGAACTGAGGTTAATTATCCGATGTTTTACCGGTCGTTAGATTCCTCCGTGACAGTTTTACAAGTATTCAAAGAAAGTAAATAGAAGTTCACCTACAGCCGTTAATTTTGAACGCTTTAGTAAGTTACCGGTTCCGATGTTACGTTAAATCGTCATCAGGCCCTTTGAGAAAAGTAGATCGGATTACATGCACTTGCAAGTACTCATTGTAGAAGCCATAATAAGATACCGGCATCCGCAGATTTTTGGCATAAACGACATAATCATTCCATACATCTACCGATGTCCGTAGATGCATGGTAGGTGTACGAAGTGATCACGTCGTTTATACCAGAAATCTTCTGACATCGATTATCTTATTATGACTTCTACAATGATTAATCGCAACTAGATGTTGTCCCATCTACTTTTGTCATGGGGCCTGATAGCGACGTAACATAAAATCGAAACAAGCGGCGTAATAAAGAGTTCAAAATCTACCGCTGAAAGTGTACTGTTGTTTACTTCAAATTGACCAGCCGACGTCTCAACCACCATCTTCTACAAAGAAGGCCATACAAACATAATTCGCAGAAAGTCTACACTCAGTAGTGCATTAATATCCAGAGACTGCGATAGTAGTTAGAGGCGACTTTAACCTACCGAGTATAATATGAGAAGTCTATGGACGCATTCAGGAGTTACGCACAGACAGTCTTGTGAAGTAGTTTTGAACACGTTTTCCAAAATCTGTCCTGAGCAGATAGTTCGATAGCCCACAAGCAATGGAGATATTTTACACATTGTAGATACAAACAGACCTCAACTTATCGACAGTGTTCAGACAAGGATCGGTGACCATGATGTCATCATAGTGGCGATGGTTAAGAAAGTCCATAAATCCATCAAAAAGAGTAGAGCAGTATTTTTGCTAGAAAGAGCAGATACGCACATGTTAGCATCCCACTCAGTCGATGAATGGACGTCGTATATTTCCAGTATGACAGACACCGAGCAATTTGTGAAAATCGCGCTCTGGAGAAGTATGCACCGAATAAGTGGATTAAGGAAGGTAAACACCCACAGTGGTTTAGTAACAAATTTCGGAAAATGCCAAGGAACAGAGACCGTTGCACTCTCGGTTGAAAAAGAAAGCGTCTGTGACTTCAGGCAAAAGTTTATAGAAATTCGTGCATCTGTAAAATGGTCTATGCGCGAAGCATATACATTCCACAGCCATAGCTTAGCAAAATATCGTGCCGAAAACCCGAGAAAATTCTGGTCCTACGTCAAATCCCTAAATAATGGGTCGGAGGATACAAAATGACTTAGAAAAAATTTCTAGCTGGGGTGATGAACGGCAGGTTGCTCCAAATGTAGAAACATGCATAAAGCAGACAACGTATAGAACGTTAGTGCGATCCATTCGTGAGTGCCGCTCCAGTGTTTGGGATCCCCACCAGATCGGATTAGAGGAAGACCTTGAATCAATTCAGAGGCGAGCCATTAGATTTGTTACCGAAACACTATTTAGAAAATTTAGAGAGCTGGTATTTGAAGCTGACCGCACAACAATTTTGCTGCTGCCAACTTGCATTTCGCGTAAGGACTGGGAAAATAAGAGAAATCGCGGGGCGCGGAGTATGTATGTAGATGTAGGTCTTTTCCGGAAGGGAATAAACACTGCCTCAAGTTCCTGCTTTCAGGGCAAATAGAGTGAACTATTGCTTTCTTTCAAATTTCATGATCATTCCTATAGAGGAGATTTTTCTTCTCCAAAATTGTTATAATACATGAGTATAAATCGTGTTTCAGTCTGCATAAGACTATGTAGTTCATACACGAAACCAAAATTAACGGTGCAATACCATTTCTGGACGTGCAGATAGACAGAACAACGGATGGTACACTGGGATACAAAGCATATCAGAAGTCAACCCACATAAATCGGTATCTGCACGCCGGAAGGCACAAGCGCCTACCGCAGTATTCAGATCCGCAGACGCTGACTGCCCGCTCCTACCCAATAAGTGACATTAACGACAGCAAAGAAGAACTGAGGGACCTACATCACACGTTTCACGCCAATGGTTATGACAAAAGCATTACAAGTAAGGCCACCAAGGCTATCCGAAATAAAACAACCCACGAGTGATCCTTTCTGCTGATGCTCAACGGTCCCTACGGTCAGTACATGTGGCCTGTGTGGTCTTGATTTAGATGTGGTTGTCACTTTGCCTTTACGCTTCAGAATTACATCACCATATGTCGACATGGGTTGCCTTAGAAGAGTAGAAATGTTCTTGACGGTTTGTTACTCAGGTGACATCCAGTGACTAGTCCATGTTGGAAGTCACTGAGGCCCCTGACTATCCTTTTTACTGTTACTGCTTCTCTACTGACAATGCTCCTCGCCTCCTTTTATACTGGAAAGTCTACTTCTCATGACGTCTAGTGATCAATTCCGCACTACATATGAGTGGCTGGTTACTTTCCATCAGATATTGTAGTCCTATAATAATTATTTGTTCTGTACACGACCGATCTCTATTTCCAATCGGGTAAAATGCATTTTTTGGTCCATTCATCAATGATATACATTTTCTAGATGAAAATCAAGTCTTTAGAATGGGCGATACAGAATTATACACATATTTCGCCAGTTTCCGTTGTTTTAGTCGCATCGATATCCGTGAACACGTACCTCATTTGGGCGTTCGTGTGATAGCTGAAAGGAGGAAGTGTGTTGCCGATTTCGGTACTGAAACAATTTCTAAAGATTTAATTAGTTACTTCGGCCGTTTCTGTATAGCTTTCAACTCTTAGGAATAACAAAGAAACTGAAATAGATTAAGTCTGTTAGATTTTGATCTCAAAGCATTTATGTCACTCAGTAATAACCCCCCCCACCCCTCCCCTTCAAAAAAATTAACATAGGTTTTCGTTTGGATAAGATGCAACGTCACTAGTGACACGAAAAAAGTCGAATAGAAGTAGTTAATTAAGTGTGAAAAGGCAACTGAAAAATATTTAATTATTGTTTAACGTAACAAAGTATAGTATATTTCGGCCGCAACTCCTCTCCTCTTAAGAATATACTTCTGTGGGACTAATGCCGCGAGAGAATGGAGCACTACACCACGAGGGATGTAATACAGGTTGAAATTCCTTTTCTCTTGGTGGCGTACTCATCATATTAGAATGGCAGGTCCCACAACATGACTTATTCGCAAGTGCACTGTCCGTAAAAGACGTGCAAATTCCAGTGTCAGTCCCAATAAACCTTTAAACTTTAAAAAAATGTTTCAAATGGCTCTAAGCACTATGGGACTTGACATATGAGGTCATCAGGCCCATAGATTTAGAACTACTTAAACCTAACCAACCTAACGACATCACACTCATCCATGCCCGAGGCAGGATTCGAACCTGCGACCGTAGCAGCAGCGCTGTTCCGGACTGAAGCGTCTAGAAGCGCTCGGCCACAGCGGCCGGCTTTAAACTTTCACAAACGACCTACAGCATCTACTCTGTCGCAGGAAAGGAACATTTTAAGTGGCGCATCGAAGAAACAGCAACGAGCGCGGACAAAACAGTCACATGGCAGATACAAGAAAATTACATAGCATCCTAGCTGAGGGAAGAAGTTAGCTCACGTAATGATTACGAGAGCATCAGATGTCCACGTGCGGAGTAACCGACTGGCGACCTCTGGTTCTCACGGTCATGGTCGGTGTAGGAAACCTCTCAGGACAGAGCGACCTGCGTGGCCAAGCACCCATGTCACTTTTTTGCTTGCGACGGGGTGCCCCAACCTCTGGGGAAGTTCCTTCTCGGGCGGAGCGTATATAAACGTTGTGCAGGACGTCACACGTGGAGTTAGACAACAACAGCCGTCAGGAGATCGTCGTCGTACTGCATCATTATGAGAATGCCACTGCGACGTGTCTTGTTCTCACTGGGATTACTCGTCCTGTTGGTCGGCATATCTGGTAAGCTGTTACATTCCCTAAATCCACTTACGTATTTATACTTTCGTGTGCCTCGCTGTTACTGCTGCATTACAAGCGTTTTGACAGTATCTGAAATTTTTGTATGTAGTCAATTAGCAGAGTTATAAACGACACCAAAGCAGTAAAGCCGTACTGTATGACATGACCTGTCAAACACAACTTCGAGCTTGACGCGCTTATGGGTATTAACAGATCTTTTCCTAGTGTGAATGCCTCCTAGCATCGCGTATTGAGTGATTTGTCTCACATATGGAATGATGTGCTGCACGTTAAGCTGTAACTCCCCTCTCTTTCTCCACTGTACAAAGTTGTGCCGAACAAATAATACGTATGTTTACAGAATGAGATTTTCACTCTGCAGCAGAGTGTGCGTTGCCAGGAACTTCCTTTAATATGTATGTACTTCCATTTTCATTCTATGTACATCTGTTTGAATAGCAGAACATTTACTCAAAAAATCACCATACAAAGTACATAATAATTTATAGCAAAAACTGGTACTAGTGGAAGTTAGTTTCACGTTCCATGAATCATTTGTATGATAAATCGTAATGTGTCTAACGAGTCATTTGTCATTTGATATTCACATCAAAAATTAATTTGTAAATATGCCTAAATGCTGATATTTACATCTTTTTTTAAATAGACATATCCACCACTTTTTACAAACTAAAATAACAGAGTTTCTTCTACAGAATAGAAAAAGTTGTAAAGGAGAAACTCTTTCAGTTTATTTTCAAATTTTTCTTTGCTGTGTCAGGCACTTTTGATCATTGGGTACATTATCAAAAATTTGGGTTGCAGTATTGTGCACCCTATTTTGTGTTAAAGACAAACTTCATGGTACGTAAGGAATGTAATTTTTTGCTGGTAGGGTAATTAAGTATATCATCATTGCTTTTGAACTGCAGTGGATTATTTACAGCAAACTTCGTGAGATAATAAATATACTGTGAAGCAGTGGTCGAAATGCCTAACTCCCTGACCGCAAGATGATGTGAATGAGCACCGCATATTTGTCTCACAGCACGTTTTCGAACAGTTGAAGGCTTCCTTTCTTAAAGATCAGTTACCCCAGAACATTATTCTGTATGATAATACTGAACGAAAATGTGATGCAGGACATGTCAATTTATAGATTTGTCTTTCACCAAGATCTGCAATTATTCTAAGTGAAAATGTGGCTGAATTAAATTGTTTTGGGTGTTCCAAAATGTGCTTTTTGCGGTTTAAATTCTCGTCGATATGGTGTCCTACAAATTTTGAAGCTTGCACTCTGCTCTTTCCTCATCCTGTGTTACACTTTTTATTAGTGTAGTACCTCTAGATGTGCAGAACTGAATACGACGCCTCTTAATAAATCGAAAGAGAAACCATTCGCAGGAAACCAAAATTTTTGCCACTTATTCTGTTTCTGAGTGTATGCTTGAATTCGTTACAATACTAGTGTCATCTGGTGTCATATGTAAAAAGAAATAATTCTTTTTTTTATATATTAGACGTAAGATGGTTCACATCTATAAGGCACAACAGCTGACCTAAGACTGAGCGCTGGGAAACCGCATGCGTGATTTCTCTCCAGTGATAATATCCCTGTAGCACACTGAGCTGACAAAATTCGTGGGATAGCGATACGCACATATACAGATGGCGGCAGTACAGCATACACAAGGTGTAAAGAGGCAGCGCATTAGCGGAACTGTCATTTGTACCAAGGTGATTAGTGTAAAAAAATTTCTGATGTGTTATGGCTGCACAACGGGAATTAGCAGATTCTGAACGCGGAATGGTAGTTGGAGCTAAGTGCATGGGACATTCCATTTCGATAGTGGTTAGGAAATTCAATATACCGAAATCCACAGTGTCAAAAGCGTGCTGAGGATATCAGATTTAAGGCATTACCTCTCACCACGGACAACGCAGTGGCCGACGGCCTTTTCTTAACGACTAGGAGCAGCGGTTTTTTAGTAGAGTTGCCAGTGCTAACAGACAAGCAACACTTCGTGAAATAACCGCATAAATCAATGTGTGGTATACGACGAGAGTATCCGTTAACACAGCGAGGCAAAATTTTCGTTAACAGGCTATGATAGCAGACGACCGACGTGAGTGCCTTCCTTTACAGCACGACATCGCCTGCAGCGCCTCTCTTGGGCTTCTGGGCTCGTGACCATATCGGTTGGACCATAGAGACTGGAAAACCGTGGCCTGGTTAGATGAGTCCCGATTTCAGTTGGTAAAAGCTGATGGTAAGTTTCTATTATGGGGCCGACTCCAGGGGCCGTGGACCCAAGTTGTTAACAGGGCACTGTACAAGATGATGGTGACTCCATAATGCTGTGGGCTGTATTTACATGAAATGAACTGGATCCTCTGGTCAAAGTGAACCGATCAGTGACTGGATGTAGTTATGTTCGGCTACTTGGAAACCATCTGCAGCAATTTATGGACATCATGTTCCCAAACTACGATGGAATTTTTATGGGTGGCAACGCACCACATCACAGGACCACAACTGTTCTACGTTGTTCGAAAAACATTCTGGATAATTCGAGTCAATGATCTGACCACCCAAATCGCCCTGCATGACTTCCATCGGACATTTAAGGGGGAAAATCGAGAGATCAGTTCGTGCACAAAATCCTGCACTAGCAACACATCAGCACTTTTGGACGGCTTTAGAGGCAGCATGGCTCAGTATTTATGCAGGGGATTTCCAGTGGCTTGTTGAGTCCATGGCACGTCGAGTTGCTGCGCTATGCCGGGAAAAAAGAGATCAAGACGATGTTAGGAGGTATCCCGTGACTTACTCCATGACGTCTGTCACCTCAGCGTTTGTTGGTTGAATTACTATGTACAACGTTCTACATTCTTTTGGTTAGATATGATATTTTCCGTTGGTTGGCTATACCGTAAATCAACTACACGTTAACAGAAGCAAAAGCTCTCCAGTAGACATGTATCCGTAAAACAGCCGTTTGAAACACAATTGCAGTTATGAGTCCTCATTGACTACAGTGTGAAACATTCTCCTTTCAAATTTCACTTTAACAAGAAGTACACTACTACTTCAGAATGTTTCAATTTTCAATTTATTGGATACTCGTACCTATCAGAGGACTCGTCTGTACAACGAGTTACGAAATCTTTCAGTCCTCCTCCCAAGCATATCACCTCGCGAATCTTGACACGACTGTAGAATTCACTGCTCCAGTTTTTGAATAGCATCAATAGAAGTACTGTACAAGTCACTTCGAGAGATGACCCTAGTCAGAAAAACTGAGAGAATTGAAGACAGGTGACCTTGGAGGCCAAGGACCACTCCACTCGGCGAGTTCCGTAGAAAAATGTGGTGATGCCTCATCATGCATCTGCCACATTGACCAAAGATGGGTCCTACGTGAAATTAGCTGGGGACTCAGTCAAAATGTTTGCAATTCAAATTCGTTTGCACTATCTGCAACAGTATTTAACGAAGACGTCAGCGTCGGCTCGTAACCACAAATTGGCAGTTACGTCGCAAGAGGCTCGTTTGCTTACTCGTGTATACTAGAAGCATTTTCATTCTGTAATCGTATACCCTGCCAGGTTTCACTTTTAGTTATGGTACACCACAGTATAACATACAACATTAAATACCGATTCCAGTTCCCACCCAAAACACAAACACGAGTATGTACTCATACACTAAATTTTTATTTGATCAGCTTTAAATTGTACATATTTCATTGATGAATGCATGTTTCTTACGAATGTAGGATGGTCTACGATGCTAATTTATGTACACTACTGGCCATAAAAACTGCTACACCAAGAAGAAATGCAGATGATAAACGGGTATTATATATTTTGCTCTAACTGACATGTGATTTTATTTTCACGCAATTTGGGTGCGTAGATCCTGAGGAATCAGTACCCAGAACCACCACCTCTGGCCGTAATAACGGCCCTGATACTCCTGGGCATTGGATGGCGTGTACAGGCACAGCTGCCCATGCAGCTTCAACACGATACCACAGTTCATCAAGAGTAGTGACTAGCGTATTGTGACGAGCCAGTTGCTCGGTCACGATTGACCAGACGTTTTCAATTGGTGAGAGATCTGGAGAATTTGCTGGGCAGGGCAGCAGTCGAGCATTTTCTGTATCCAGAAAGGCCCGTACAGGACCTGCAACATGCGGTCGTATATTATCCTGCTGAAATGTAGGGTATCGCAGGGATCGAATGAAGGCTAGAGCCACGGGTCGTAACACATCTGAAATGTAACGTCCACTGTTCAAAGTGCCGTCAATGCGAACAAGAGGTGACCGAGACGTGTAACCAATGGCACCACATACCATCACGCCGGGCGATACGCCAGTATGGCATGGCGACTACACGCTTCCAATGTGCGTTCACCGCGATGTCGCCAAATACGGATGCGACCATCATGATGCTGTAAACAGAACCTGGATTGATCCGAAAAAATGACGTTTTGCCATTCGTGCACCCAGATTCGTCGTTGAGTACACCACCGCAGACGCTCCTGTCTGTGATGCACCGTCAAGGGTAACCGCAGCCATGGTCTCCGAGCTGATAGTCCATGCTGCTGCAAACGTCGTCGAACTGTTCGTGCAGATGGTTGTTGTCTTGCAAACGTCCCTATCTGCTGACTCAGGGATCGGGACGTGCCTGCACGATCCGTTACAGCCATGCGGATAAGATGCCTGTCATTTCGACTGCTAGTGATACGAGGCCGATGGGATCCTGCACGGCGTTCCGTATTACCCTCCTGAACCCACCGATCCCATATTTTGCTAACAGTCATTGGATCTCGACTAACGCGAGTAGCAATGTCGCGATACGATAAACCGCAAACGCGATAGGCTACAATCCGACCTTCATCAAAGTCGGAAACGTGATGGTACGCATTTCTCATCCTTACACGAGGCATCATATCAACGTTTCACCAGGCAACGCCGGTCAACTGCTGTTTGTGTATGAAAAATCGGTTGGAAACTTTCCTCATGGCAGCTCGTTGTAGGTGTCGCCACCGGCGTCAACCTTGTGTGAATGCTCTGAAAAGCTTTTAATTTGCATATCAGAGAATCTTCTTCTTGTCGGTTAAATTTCGTGTCTGTAGCACGTCATCTTCGTGGTGTAGCAATTTTAATGCCCAGTAGTGTAAATCTGTTTGTTGTGTATGCCAAATGAGCTTAATTTTCGGAAATTCTTCAGTGCCTAATTGTGTGCTTGAGATGGTGATTCGAATCTGAACTTGTCTATTTTGCTAGCGACGCTCCATATACGAGAAAGTGAGCCACGCCCATGGACCTACTCTAACCTTTGCTCTATCGATACCTCTCGATTACACTTCATTCTATAACTAAGTACATTTCTTTGATTTCCTGTGTTTCCTTTTATGCGTTAACTACGATAATAGTAATGTAAAAGACACTAAATTATAGTACTTTGTTTTCAGCTGCCGCTCCCGTTCCACAAGAGGAGCAAGAGCTGGAGGAAAGTGAGGAAACTCGTGCTGTCCGCTCCGTCGAGCTGCAAGAGCCGCCACTCACCAGCGCGTTGGGACCGTCCCCACTGGAGAACGCGGCAGGTAATACTGAGCATCTCTATTCCAATTCATATGGGCTTACACGGCGAATGGCTCTAAGCACTATGAGACGTAACATCTGAGGTCATCAGTCCCCTAAACTTAGAACTAGTTAAACCTAACTAACCTAAGGACATCATACACATCCATGCCCAAGGCAGGATTCGAACCTGCGACCGCAGCAGCCGCGTGGTTCAGGACTGAAGCGCCTAGAACCGCTCGGCCACTGCTGCCGGCCTACACGGCGAGTTACACGCATCTACCACTGTGAATGTTACCAGACGAGACTTCCAGCTCGACCGTTATTTAATGGAGTGGAAGTACACACAAACACCTAAGGTTAAACCAAACAGTGATTCCAGCAATCTGAAATAGCATTTTAACTAACTTCAAACTAATTTATTAAACATAAACACACATATTTTTGCTACGAAACTGATGCAAGTGATATGACTCACCGATGAAACTGTCACATCGTTCTAGTACAAATAGTTCATACTAAATGCTCTATTCTAGCACCTTTACCATGTGGTACGTTCAGTGTGCCTTCGTAAACAACATTCATTAGCTTTTTACCGTAAATTAACGGCTAGCAGTAATTTCATACATTCCTTGAAATTATTGTTATGTCCTATTGCATTGCATATTGAACGAGGAGAAAATTTTATGTATGTGTCACACGTACTTAAAGCTATCTTATCTCATTTTCTTGCTGTCAACAAGAGTTAAACCTTGGAGTCCAAATAGTGTTTTCTAAATTTACACAGTATAACTTCCGTGCGAACTGAATACAATCGGGTTGTTAGTTTCTGGCAAGAAAGTCATGATGCAGTTCCCACATTTAAGGAAAATAAAGAAACTTGCGAAATAATTCCGAATTCCAGTGCGATCAATCGGTGAAGATGCACTCTAGGACAAAAAAATCATTTGACGTATATTAAAAAGAAACAAATGACTACAGTTTCAGAAAAAAAGCTGTACGATTTGTTAAAGAGAAAGAGCTTTCCAAATTCAGCAAGTGAATAACGCGTTGGTCCACCTCTGCCACTTATGCAAGAAATTATTCCTGCTCAATTGGAAATTTAGATCGTCAGAATCCCGAGTTGATTGAAGGGACATGCCCGCAATGTTCCTGGAATCTCCTTGAATGAAGCAGAATTGTCTTCAGTGATTAGTCCCTCATCGAACTGAGCCATGATGACAAGCGAAGACGCGACTGGGGACGCCCCTGACAGCGGTGGGATATGAAGCTGACCATACGAACTTGCGACCGGGAGTTATGGTCTCGGGAGGCATTTCATTTCATAGCAGGACCCCTTTAGTTGTCATTCGTGACACCCTTACAGCATAAACTCGACGATATTCTACGCCTGTTTTGTTATCCTTAACTGGGGAAGGATCCGGCGCCGGCCGGAGTGGCCGTGCGGTTCTAGGCGCTGCAGTCTGGAACCGAGCGACCGCTACGGTCGCAGGTTCGAATCCTGCCTCGGGCATGGATGTCTGTGATGTCCTTAGGGTAGTTAGGTTTAATTAGTTCTAAGTTCTAGGCGACTGATGACCTGAGAAGTTAAGTCGCATAGTGCTCAGAGCCATTTGAACCATTTTTGAAATATCCGGCGACATTGCTGGCCAAGGTGAGGCTGGCAAGCACGAAGACAACAAGCAGCAGAAACTCTCGCCGCGTCTGGACGGACATTATATAGCTGAGATGTAAGCTCAGTGTGGCTTGCCATTAAGGGAAACAAAACGGGGCTTAGAGTATCGTTACGTTCCGCTGTGCTGTAAGGTTGCCACGGATGGTAACGAAACTGGTCCTGCTGTGAAATGAAATGGCACCCCAGACTATCACTCCAGGTTGTCGGGTAGTATGCTGGGTGACACTGAGGCTGATATCCTACCACTGATACGAGGCGTCTATAGACGTGTCTTCGTTAGTAATTGTGGCTTGGAATCTCCTTGAATGAAGCAGAATTGTCTTCAGTGATTAGTCCCTCATCGAACTGAGCCATGATGACAAGCGAAGACGCGACTGGGGTCGCCCCTGGCAGCGGTGGGATATGAAGCTGACAATGCGAACTTGCGACCGGGAGTTATGGTCTCGGGAGGCATTTCATTTCATAGCAGGACACCTTTAGTTGTCATTCGTGACACCATTACAGCATAAACTCGACGATATTCTACGCCTGTTTTGTTATTCTTAATGGCAAGCCACACTTAGCCTACATTTCAACAGCATAATTCCCTTCCGCACACGGCGAGAGTTTCTACTGTTTGTCTTCGTGCTTGCCAAATCCTACCTTAGCCAGCAAATTTGCCGTATCTCCCCAAATTAAGAGCAACCGTGACTTATTAAACTGATAGTTCGGTAATTTTCACACCTTTCAACACCTGCTTTCTTTAGGATTGGAATTATTATATTCTTCTTGAGGTCTGAGGGTATTTCGCCTGTCTCATGCATCTTGCTTACCAGATGGAAGAGTCTCGTCATGGCTGGCTCTCCCAAGGCTATCAACAGTTCTAACGGAATATTGTCTACTACCGTGGCCGTGTTTAGACTTAAGTCTTTCACTGCTGCAGAGAAGCCGTGCAGGTGACGTCTCTACACCATGTCAGTAATCGTCTGGAAGCGCTCGTGGCGGTAATAAATCATTATTATTCAGTGAATCGTTTATTGTGATAACTTTGCAAAGAGTAGTGCACTGTTGTCCGTAGTTGCCTACTGCCCCGGTCACGGACAGTCTCGGTGTCGGAAGCTGCGCCAGCCCTTGCGCCTGTGTCCTAGCGAGACGTCGTTCCTCTTGCGTCGATACCAATACTTATTCCAGCCTGGTTCAGCATGGACAGCTGCTTCCGGCTGAGGGAGTGTACTCGATCCCACTCCATGCCTCTTGTTCCCTGGACCATCCCATCCACAGATTGGTGTAGGCGGCAAGCGTTGAACCCAGTACTGCCGGCCTGGTAGACCCTTCACCTGGATGCGCTTGTACTCGATGCCACTCCGTGCCTCTTCTTCCCTGGACCACTCCATCTGCAGACTGGTGTAGGTGGCAGGCGTTGAACCCAGTACTGCTGGCCTGGAAGACACCACACCTGGATGTGCTTGTACTCTATCCCACTCCGTGCCTCTTCTTCCCTGGACCACTCCATCTGCGGAGTAGAGTAGGCAGCAGGTGTTGAATGCAGTACTGTCGGCCTGGTAGACCCCGAGCCTGGATGCGCTTGTACTCGATCCCACTCCATGCCTCTTCTTCCCTGGACCACCCCATCCACGGAGTGGTCTAGGCGGCTGGCGCTGAACCCAGTAAGGCTGGCCTGGTAGGCCCCACAGCTGGATGCGCTTAGGCATAGTGGACAGTGGTCCGCCAGGAACCCTGCTCATCGTCTTCTGTCCTACACTCACAGACTACAGCACCTGGTACTGCACTGCTGCTGGTAGTTCATCAGCTCTCCCATCAGTAGTGGTTGATGCGACACTGCATGAATTTCGTCAGTGCAGTTCAGCTCTGCCGCACTCCGCGGCTGGCTGGTACTGCACGGGTTAATCTTGAGACGACTTACTAACACAACATGGCCATGGAACGGAATTTCGTCGACACGGACTCCATCGTTCCCATTGACCTGAACCGTTCTCCCCTAATTGGAGCTGGGGCTCTGGTGTTTAAAAAGCTTTCCGTAGTTCTGTGACGTGCGGTTTACTAGCGATGACCGCGTCTTATTTTGATTAGTCGCTGTCCTTCTCTGTTTTTCCGCTGTGTGCGCTCTCTGTCACTCAGCTACTGCAGAGATGAAGACTGTGCTGCAAATGGCTCAAATGGCTCTGAGCACTATGGGACTCAACTGCTGTGGTCATAAGTCCCCTAGAACTTAGAACTACTTAAACCTAACTAACCTAAGGACAGCACACAACACCCAGCCATCACGAGGCAGAGAAAATCCCTGACCCCGCCGGGAATCGAACCCGGGAACCCGGGCGTGGGAAGCGAGACTGTGGCTGCCCGTCTGTCTTGCTTCACCCGGGTTCCTGGTCCGCCACTAATCGTGGCGTAACCAGTCTATCTTACGTCAAGGTGGCTGAACTCCGTTAAAAATTTTATAAACTGGAACCTGTATTACTCTGTGCCGTAACAGTGCTTTGTCAAATTCTTCACGCAGTATCATATCTTGTCCTCAAGTACATCGCCCTGTATATACTCTATATACTCCTTCCATCCTTCTGCTTTCCCTTCCTTGCTTAGCACTGGTTTCCAACTGAGCTCTTGATATTTATACAGAGGGTTCTCTTTTCTCCAAAGATCTCTTCAATTTTCTTGTAGGCACTGTCTATCTTACTCCTAGTGATATTGCTTCTATATCCTTACATTTGTCCTCTAGTCATCCCTGCTTAGCCGTTTTGCACTTCCTGTCTTTCTACATTTTTATATTTTTTCCTTTCATTCATTAAATCCAATATCTCTTCTGTTGCTCAAGGATTTATACTAGCCCTCGTCTTTCTACCTACTTGATCCTTTGCTGCCTTCACTATTTTATCTTTCAAATCAACACATACTTCTTCTAGTGCATTTCTTTTCCCTGTTCTTGTCAACCGTTCCCTAATACTCTCTCTGAAACTCGCTACAACCTCTGGTTTTTTTCAGTTTATCCAGATCTCTTCTCCTTAAATTCCTATCTTTTTGCAGTTTTTTCGGTTTTAATCTACAGTTCATGACCAATAAATTGTGGTCAGAGTCCACATTTGCCCCTGGAAATGTCTTAAAATTTAAAACGTGGTTTCTAATTCTGTATCTTACTATTATATAATCTATCTCAAACTTTCCAGTGTCTCCAGACCTCTTCCGTGTATAAAACCTTCTTTCATGATTCGTAAACCAAGTGTTAACTATGATTAAGTAGTGTAAAATTCTAGCGGCCGTCCCACGCCCAGGTTCCCGGGTTCGATTCCCGGCGGGGTCAGGGATTTTCTCTGCCTCATGATGACTGGGTGTTGTGTGATGTCCTTAGGTTAGTTAGGTTTAAGTAGTTCTAAGTTCTAGGGGACTGATGACCATAGATGTTAAGTCCCGTAGTGCTCAGAGCCATTTGAACCATTTTTTTTCGAGCGACTGTTGTGACCGTGCGGTTCTAGGCGCTTCAGTCCGGAACCGCGCTACTGCTGCGGTCGCAGGTTCGAATCCTGCCTCGGGCATGGATGTGTGTGATGTCTTTAGGTTAGTTAGGTTTAAGTAGGTCTAAGTCTAGGGGACTGATGACCTCAGATGTTAAGTCCCATAGTACACAGAGCCATTTGAACCATTTTTTGTAAAATTCTACCAGGCGGCTTCCTCTTTCATTCCTTACCCCAGTGCATATTCACCTACTACTTTTCGTTCTCTTCCTTGTCCTACAATCGAATTCCAGGCCCCCATGACTATTTAATTTTCGTCTCCCTACAGTACCTGAATAATTTTTTTGACTCATCATACATTTCTTCAATCTCTTCGTCATCTGCGGTGCTAGTTAGCACATAAACTTTTATTACTGTGGTGGGTGTGGGATTCGTGCCTAACTTGGCTAGAATAATGTGTTAACTATGCTATATGTAGTAGCTTACCCTTGTTCCTATTTTGTTATTCAGTGTTAAACCTACTCCTGCATTGCCTCTACTTGATTTTGTATTTATAACCCTGTATTCACCTGACCTCAAGTCCTGTTCCTTCTGCCACCGAGTTTCACTAATTCCCACTGTATCTAACTTGAACCTATACAGTTCCCTTTTTAAATTTTCTAATCATCCTGCGCGATTTAGATATCCGACATTCCACATACCTCTCCGTCGAACTTCAGTTTTGTTTCTGCTGATAACGACGTCCTCCTGAGTAGTTCCCGCTCGGAGATCCGAGTGGGGGTTTATTTTACATCCGGACTATTTTACCCAAGAGGACTCCATCATTTAACCATACAGTAAAGCTGCATGCACTCGGGAAAAATACGGTTGTACTTTCCCCTTGCTTTGAGCCGTTCACAGTACCAGCATAACAATGCTGTTTTGGTTAATGTTACAAGGCCAGACCAGTCAATCATCCAAAATGTTGCCACTGCAGCTGCTGAAAACGCTGCTGCCCCACTGCTCAGGAACCACACATTTGTCTTGCCCCTCCGCTGTAGTCGCACCTACGTACGGCTACCTGTATCACTGCGGTACTCAAGCCTCCCCACACCCCACCAACGGCAAGGTCCATGGTTCTTATTACCTCCGTATCTGACAGTTAACAATACCATACGACTTGAGTTTTCGTTTACTTCAATGAAATTGAAGAGGAAAGAATATTTTTAATATGCTTGATGTTGTTGTGACGATGATGATATTCAGTCCGAAGACTGCTGCGACGCAGCTCTGAAGTCTAGCTGCTGGAACATACATCCACTTGCCTATTGTAGTCAAGCTTTGGTCTCTTTTTAATTTTTATTTTTTATCCCTCCCCCCACCAAAGATCTTCCTTCCACTACTAAATTGACAATCCTTGGTTCCTCAGGATGTGTTGTGTAAACTGACACCTTCATTTACTTATGCCATAAATGTATTGTCTGCCTCCCTCCCAATTCGGTTTAGTGCCCCATTATTAGTTATTCGGTGATCCATATATTCCTCAGGAATGTTCTATACCACCACAATTCAAGAGCTGCTCTCATCTTCTTATCTGAGCTATTTATCGTCCATGTTTCATTTCCGTACAAAGTTAGGATCCAGACAATATATTCTGAAAATACATCCTGACACAGTTATATCCTACATTAACAAATTTCTCTGTTTCCGAAACGCGTTTCTTGCATTTGCCAGTCTGAATTTGCTATCCTCTCTACTTCGACTACAGTGCTTATTTCGGTGTCCAAATACCAAAAGATATCTACTACATTTACTGTCTCATTTCCTACTCTATTTCTCCCAACATCGTCTCAGTTAATTTGTGTAAATCCATGATACTTGTTTTACCTGATGTTCTATAACCTGTTTTCAGTCTGCTCTCCCAAATTCCTTGCCTTCTGCGATAGAATTAAAATGTCGTTGGTAAACCACATAATTTTTGTTTCTTTTCCATGAACTTTAATTCCCTTTCCAAATTTATCCTCGGTTTCGTTTACTACTAGCTCAATGTACAAATCAATAAATTTGTGAACAGACTGCAAAAGCCGGGCGGGATTAGCCGAGCGGTCATGAACTGTGCGGCTGATTCCGGCGGAGGTTGGAGTTCTCCTTCGGGCATCGGTGTGTGTGTTTGTCCAGGATAATTTATGTTAAGTAGTGTGTAAGCTTATGGACTCATGACCTTCGCAGTTATGTCCCATAAGATTTCACACACATTTGAACAAACTGCAAAGCAGACTCATTCCTTTTTCTGCTTCCATGTAATTCTACTCCCATAAGCAGTGTGATCTGTGTACGAATAAATCTTGGCTCGTTGTATTTTATTTATTCTACCTTCAGAATTCCAAAGAGTCTATTTCAGTCAACAATGTAGAATGCTTTCTTTAAATCTAAAAACGCCATAAACATAGGTTTTCCATGTTCAACATAAGATACATCGTAGAGTCAGTATACCTTCGCGCATTTCTACACTTCTCCGCAATCCAAACGGAACTTCCCGAGGTCAGATTCCATCATTTTTTTACACTCTTCAGGTAAATAATTTGCCTAACGTCTCTTACATCGGCGGTACGTTTTGTTGACATGCCAATTGGCCCACCGGCCCAGAGTTAGCCCTCTGTTCTGATCTCGCTTGGTAGAATACTAAACCATTGAAACATATGCAACAAAATTATTTTACTGCATAACAATACTTTCGTTACCACACCACGTGGCTCTAACGTCAGGTGTCATTTAGTCTTGCAGTGGACAGTGGCCAAGGCGTTATGCTCGACGTACTTGACGAGCTGGAGATTTTCAAGCATATTTCTAAGAACGAACAGTTACAACTACGAAACAAAAATTTTTTCATTGGTTTTAATCCACTGCTCGCACAATTTTGATTCCCCTATTCTTTACTAAAACTTCCTGTCGCTGGTTCCGAAACATCATTTTCTTCGATTCTCATCAATGTGCTGCTGGTTACTTTCATGCAGATATTTTCTATATTGTACAGCTGTTTGTGTAATTTTTCTATATTATTCTGTCCTTAACATAATAGTAATTTCTATAAAGCCTAATAGACGGCTCTTAGTTATACCTGATCTGCTTGCCTTCTGTGTATTTTAAAAAATACACTAAACTGTCTTCCTTTGTATTTCGATTTTAATTTTAACTGTCATTTGTTTCAACTATTTCCGTTACAGTGTTTCAAATGGGCACATATGACTGTGCGCGCCCAATAGGCGGCGCATCTTGTATTGTTTTCGTGGCAGCAATATAAGCCACTGGGCCGATCAATCTGATGTCGTTCCTAGCTAGCCACACATGCCACTGTCTGCTCGTAATTCTGACCATTGCTTTCTAGCAATGTAATTTTACGTAAGTAACCTCTTTACCGGCATGACAATTGTCATCTTCGTTAATGCTTGTTGTTACACTTAGTTTTCTATATATTCCTTTATAAACTTAACTCCGCCCGAACACGGCACGAAGGCCCAACGCTACCGACCTACCGCAGTGTCATCCTCAGCCCACAGGCGTCACTGGATGCGGATATGGAGCGGCATGTGGTCAGTACGCCGCTCCCCCGGCCATGTCAGTTAACGAGACCGGAGCCACTACTTCTCAGTCAAGTAGCTCCTCAGTTTGCCTCACAAAAGCTGAGTGCATCCCGCTTGCCAACAGCGCTGGGCAGACCGGATGGTTACCCATCCAAGCGCTAGCCCAGCACGACAGCGCTTAACTTCGGTGATCTGACGGGAACCGGTGTTACCATTGCGGCACGGCCGTTGGCCTATTCTTTTGTAGGGTTTCTCAAAATTTCATTCTGATGAAGACATCGATAGAGAGGTCTAAACCTAGGTCAATGTACCAGCTGTTTGCATCCGGTTGGCTGTATGATCCTATGTAGAAACTAGTATACGGTTGAAACTTCCTGGCAGATTAAAACAGTGTGCCGGACCGAGACTCGAAGTCAAGACCTTTGCCTTTCGCGGGCAAGTGCTCTACCAACTGAGCTACATAAGCACGACTCACGGCCCGTCCTCACAGCTTTACTTCAGTCAGTATCTCGTCGCCTACCTTCCAAACTTCACAGAAGCTTATATCAGCGCACACTCCGCTGCAGAGTGAAAATCTCATTCTGGAAGCATCCCCCAGTCTGTGGCTAAGCCATGTCTCCGCAATATCCTTTCTTCCAGGAGTGCTAGTTCTGTAAGGTTCGCAGGAGAGCTTCTGTAAAGTTTGGAAGGTAGGAGACGAGATACTGGCAGAAGTAAAGCTGTGAGGACCGGGCCTGAGCCGTGCTTCGGTAGCTCAGATGGTAGAGCACTTGCCCGCGAAAGGAAAAGGTCCCGAGTTCGAGTCTCGGTCGGTGCACACAGTTTTAATCTACCAGGAAGTTTCATATCAGCGCACACTCCGCTGCAGAGTGAAAATCTCATTATGTGTAACTTATTTATCGAACACCCTTCGTATCTTGCACATGAGGTGGAATACTTGTATATTTGATATAACTGGTTCTCAGTAATTCTGAGGCTGGTCCCGGCGGAGGTTCGAGTCCTCCCTCGGGCATGGGTGTGTGTGTTTGTCCTTAGGATAATTTAGGTTAAGTAGTGTGTAAGCCTGGGGACTCATGACCTTAGCAGTTAAGTCCCATAAGATTTCACACACATTTGAACAATTCTGAGAGAGTATCGGTTACATCAGGACTTTCTTTCAACTCATGTCTTTCTGTGATCTGTCGATTTACACTGTATGAAACCAATACTGAACACTACATACTGTTTGTTTACTTGCTGCTTCAGAGGTAGCTGCTGAAGATTCCGGCGTTGCCAGCCGTCAGAAGAGAACCTTGAAGAAGGGCAAGGGTGGCGGAGGCTACGGTCGCCGCGGCGGCGGCTATGGTAAAGGCTGTGGACACTGTGGGCGCAAGAAATGGTAATGCCTCTCTAACTCTCTCTCTCTGTCTCTCTCTACACTCGAACTCTCGTGAATTATGCAACCACCTCCGTGGTTTTATGTTTACTTATGTTTTATCTCCTGTGTTGCAGAGTTTGATGCTACGTGCGCCAGCGCCTAAGCCAGGCGCCTATTCATAAGAATCACACTATCTGAGGCTTCACTTCGCATCTTTCTTCCACGGACTTCATATGTAATCAACATACCACTGTTTGCTTTTGAAATAAAATATAATATTCAAAAACATTTCAAGTCATTATGCGAACCTGAAGGCATCTGAGTATTAATTTAGTGCAAACATTGTATTATTGCACAGTGCTGTATTGTCATTCAACACTTCCTTTCCTTGGGTCACTGCTTTTTATCTGAGTTAGTTCCGCTCCATTCTGTGTTTTGTTACCGTGGTGGTTTATTGTATGAGATAATCTGCGAGACTGGAGTGTGTATTGTCAATTTTTAATGCTCTGAGGTACTCGCGATATACATTAATAAAACGGACAACTTTGGGGGGTGGGATTCTTGACTGGAAATGGAGGGAAAGAGCACCTATGAACATTTGTGAGGAAATGCAGCGTTGCTACAGTAGAGGGCGCTGACGAATGAAAGGTCGTATGTGAAGTATGTTAGCGGCAAGAAACAATCAATGCCTTCCCTGCGTGATAGCAATGGAGATACTATCGAAGACAGTGCTGCCAAAGCAGAGTTACTAAACACAGCCTTCCGAAATGATTTCACAAAAGAAGACGAAATAAACATTCCGGAATTCGAATCGGGAACAACTGCCAACATGAGTAACGTAGAAGTAAATATCCTCGGAGTAGTGAAGAAACTTAAATCACTTAATAAAAGCAAGTCTTCTGGTCCAGACTCTACACCAATTAGGTTCCTTTTGGAGTGTGCTGAGGCATTAGCTCCATACTTAACAATCATATACAACTGTTCGCTTGACGAAAGATCCGTACCCAAAGACTGGAAAGTTGTACAGGCCACACCAGTATTCAAGAAAGGTAGTAGGAGTAATGCACTAAAGGCCCATACCGTTAACGTCGATATGCAGCACGATTTTGGAACTACATTGTGTTCAAACATTGTGATTACCTCGAAGAAAACGGTCTATTGACACACAGTCAACACGGATTTAGAAAAGATCGTTGTTGTGAAAGACAACTCTTTATTTACATGAAGAGTTGTGTACTACTGACAAGGGATTGCAGATCGATTCCGTACTTCAGGATTTCCGGAAGGCTTATGACACAGTGCCACACAAGCGGCTTCTAGTGAAATTGCGTGCTTATGCAATATCGTCTCAATTACGTGACTGGATTCGTGATTTCCAGTCAGAGAGGTCACAGTTTATAGTAACTGACTGAAAGTCATCGAGTAAAACAGAAGTGATTTCTGGCGTTCCCCAAGGTAGTATTATAGGCCCTTTGCTGTTCCTTACCTTTATAAACAATTTTGGAGACAATCTCAGCAGCAGTCTTCGGTTGTTTGCAGATGACGCTGTCGTTTATCGACTAATAAAGTCATCAGAAGATCAAAACAAACTGCAAAACGATTTAGAAAACATATCTGAATGGTGCGAAAAGTGGCAGTTGACCCTAAATAACGAAAAATGTGAGGTCATCCACATGAGTGCTAAAAGGAATCCATTAAACTTCGGTTACACGAGTATAATCTAAAAGCCGCAAATTCAACTAAATTCCTAGGTATTACAATTACGAACAACATAAATTGTAAGGAACACAGAAAATGTTGTGGGGAAGGCTAACAAAAGACTGCGTTTTGTTGGCAGATCTACTAAGGAAACTGCCTACACTACGCTTGTCCGTCCTCTTTCAGAGTACTGCTGCGCGGTGTGGGATCCTTACCAAGTTCAAAGAAGGCAGCACATTTTGTATTATCGCGACGTATGAGAGAGAGTGTCACAGAAATGATACAGGATTTGGGCTGGACGTCATTAAATGAAAGGCGTTCTTCGTTGGGACGGATTCTTCTCACGAAATTCCAATAACCGACTTTCTCCTCCCAATGCGAAAAAATTTTGTTGACACCGACCTACATAGGGACAAACGACCACCACGATAAAATAAGGGAAATCAGAGCTTGTACGAAAAGATATAGGTGTTCTTTCTTTCCGCGTGCTATACGAGATTGGAATAATAGAGAATCATGAAGGTGGTTCGATGATCCCTCTGCCAGGCACTGAAATGTGATTTGCACTGTATCCATGCAGATGTAGATGTAGAAAAGTCCTCTGACCACGTTCCGTTTGTTCCTTGTGAGTAACAGGCTGTGTGATTGACGCGGCGTGTTGTAAGCAGCAGAATGGCTCAGCATCTATGCCGGTTACAAGCCGAGATAGTGTTTGTGTACAGCAAAGCAGATGGAAACGGTGGAGAGGCAGCACGGCCACACTAAAACAAGTATCGTCACAGACACCAACCACGTCACACGACATTTCAAACCTTGTTTCGGCGTTTGTTTGATCATGGGGTCCTTCCAGACAGACGAAAGTGCAGAGAGGCGGCGGACTGTGCGTACACCAGATCTGTTGGACTAGGCTCTTCAGAATATTGGGACATATCCTATACGAGTTCCAGGGAAGTGCCCCACCAACATGTTATAAGCCAATGTACGTCTCAGTATCCTGTAAAATCCGGTTATCCTGTAGAACACCGTTGATTGCACAAAGGCCCAAAAATGCTTGAAACGTTCTGTGATGTGATTGTGTCCGTGAGGGTGCTTGTTTTGGTGCAGCTCTGCTGCATCTCAACCGTTTCCATCTACTTGGCCGTAGACAAATACCATCTCGGTTTGTTCCCGACGTGAAGACCGAATCATCCTGCTGCTAACAGTACGTTGCGTCAATCACACAGCCTGCAACACGGCACGTGGCCAGAACAATTTTGATTCGTCACCGCCGCCTACGTGGCAACGATGCATGTCCGGACACAAGTTCATAGTACCCTTTTTTCCTCAATTTCTAGTTAGCAATCCTTTCGTCGGGTCTACTAATCTTCATTCTGTATGTTTGCAGCAGTTAATGAATTATTCAAAGACACTTCCCCACATAAAACATAGTATTCAGACATCCTCGAATCTCTAAAAACATCTGCTTCTCAATCCCTGTCCTCCCTTTCCTTTGTCCTGTCTCTTAAATCACACACACACATACACACACACACACACACACACACACACACACACACACACACACACACACAAAGACATGTTCTCCCATAGCAGACGCACCACAATGGTTTTCACCAAACAATCAGAGCTAGCACGACACTGGACAGCAGTAAAACGATGAACAAATGATTGACGACTATAGCACAGCGCCTTTCTATGAGTATGTGGAAGTAAGTATTTCCTTAAAATCCCTAGTTTTTGCAAAAGACATCTGAAAATAGATGAGAGAAAATAAAAAAAGATATGGGAAACAGTGTATACAATACCAACACAAAAAGAAGACCTACCAGAGATGCACAGCTGGTCGGAAAACGTAAGTACAATGACAGACACACCGACTACTCATGAAATATATTACAAAAACAATCAGATTTCAACATTTGCAGTTGACAGTGGTCAAAACGACAAAAAGACATAAAAATAGGCTGAACTGTAAAAATCCATTTTTACAAGTATGTAATTCCAGGTGAGCAACAGAAACAAATAAAACAAAATAACCGTTTTCTAGTTTCTAGGCCGAAAATAGAAAAGCAGTGATGAACTTAGTATGATATTTTATAGAAATAAATCGAGCCCCAAGGAAGGGGACAGCTAGGTGTCGAAACAATCTTTGATAACAGAAAAAAAAGCTTTTTCTTTTCTTTCTTTTTTAGTACTTCTGCTCGCTTCCCTGTATTTTTTCTCGTGTCCAAAACAGCAATTAGCGTCTCTGTTATTTGGAAATCTTGTGTCCATTCTAATCAATATTAATTTATGCTTGAGGACATGAATGATTATTAAAGGTTGGTACAAATGTCGAAACCAATTGTAGCTTGGACATGTTGATTTAATATGTAAGGAACAAAAAAAAAAAAACTTTTGACAAATCAAAAGAAAAAAATAGAGTGAGGGAAAGACAGATGACAAAGTAGATGTTCGAAGGGGACGGAAATCGATAGATGTGATGTGCTTGCAGAAAAATTGAATGATATATTCAAGAGAAAGAGCTTCATAAATTGAACAAATCAATAACGCCTTGATCCACCTCTGCCCTTTATGGAAGGAGTTATTCGGCTTGGCATTGATTGATACAGTTGTTTATGTCCTCCTGGCGGAGACGGTGCAAAATTCCGTCCTAATGGCACGTTAGATCGCCAAAATTCCTAGATGGTTGGAGGGCTCTGCCGATAATGCTCCAACAGTTCTCAATTAGGGAGAGATCTGGCGAACGTACACGCCAAGGCTGGGTTTGGTAAACATGAAGACAAGAAGTAGAAACTCCCGTCATTTGTGGGTGAGCATTATCTCGCTAAAATGTAAGCGCAATATGCCTTGCCGTTAGAGGACAACAAAACAGGGCGTAGAATATCGTCTATCTATTGCTGTGCTGTAAGGGTGCTGCGGATGACAACCAAACAGGTCCTGCTATGAAATGACACCCCATACCATCACTCCTGAGCGTCACCGTACATAAAGCTGTCGGGCCATACGTAAGGCGACAGTCACCTTGGTATCCCACCTCTGGCTGGGGCTTCTCCAGACACTTCTTAGGCCTGGAATCTCATTGACTTCAATGGTTAGCCCTGCTTCGAACTGAGCTGTGATGATTAGCGGTGAATAGACATAATTTGGCACGATATCCCTCAGGCGGACATCCAATAACCTATCAATCAGTGCCAAGCCGGATAATTGCTTGCACAAAGGCTAGAGGTGGACCGACGCGTTATTCACTTCCTCAGTTCGTACAGCTCTTTCTCTTGAAGAAAACATCCAGTTTTTCTGAAATCGTAATCATTTGTTTGTCTGCACATGTAAATTACATGTTTCGATTTCCGTTCCATTCGAATAATTCTTTCTTGGTCGATCTGTTTTTTTTTTTTTGGTCATTGAGTTTATTGTCATAAGTTCATCGACAGAATATTAATGGCCCCATTAAAATAGCCCACTGACCACTTTAAACAGCTCTAGATAGTGCAGAATTGGTATCAGGTATTCATACGCCTCTCAACCATTAACGCAAGTCGCGCCAGAGGGTTGTGTGGGACAGTGCAGTAAGTTGGGTTGATGCGACTGAACGACAGAAAAGCGCTACAGTATTTTAACGCATCTATAAACGCACCATGAACGTAGCTGCTCCATTTGTTTGCGTATCAGTACGTACTTTCCAGCATGTCTACAAGGAATGGTGGTCGTAAAATATTCTAACCGACAGGGACCTGAGACAGTGTCAACTGTCTAGACTTGTCAGCGACAATCTGTTTTTGGAAGGAATTGCTGCTGTTAGTGCAGGTCTATCTCAGCCAGTTTTCGAGATAACAATGCGAAGAGAACTACTTTCAATGAAGATTTGAAGTCGGGTGCCTCGGAAAATGCCATTGCTCATAGCAGCATATAAAGTATACGTGTCAGAGGGCCACACAACACAGTAGCCGGGCAGTGGTTGACTGGAAGTGCTCAGTGTGGTCCGACGAGTCGTGATTTAGCTTCTGTTCAGATTATGTAATGCGCCGATAGCACCTATGGTCCAATGAGATATTCAAAAGGCAGTGTGCATGGTTTAGTTCAGGCTAACGGTACGGTGACATTCTGGGGCTGATTTTCGTACCCACCCACTGAGGTTATTATGAACGTTAACCAAGATATTCATATCAACATTCGCGGTGACCAAGCACCAACCTTTTTTACATTTTCGTGATATGTACGCTTTGGACGATCCCGTGTTCCAAGACGACAACAGCCTTGTTACAATGCATGCACTGTCCCTCATCTCCCGATGTCAACTACGGGCTACCTGCGACGAATTCATTAGTGGATAAGAACTTTTATTTCTCGTATAGTTGCTGCTGTGACAGTGTGTCGCCATGCCGCAGGTGCAAATTAAAGTATAATCAGGACTCAGAAGAACGTGCAACAATATTCATATAAGTTAAATATTCTTCTATTTAAATACGATTCTTCTATAGCAGAGCCTTCTTGCTAGCCAGGAGTAGAGTCATGGACTATTTGAACTTAAAATGTTGAATTACGTTCATGTCAAAAGTTTCTGGTATTGTGAAGAAAAGAAAGACTCCGTGCATCGATGTTTCAGCAACAACGTGTTCTGTGGTGTCAATGTCCTGTTTCACGCACCTTTGTAATGAAAGTATTTAACGATAGGCCTTTTCTCGACTACGTAAGCGTTTAAGTAACTCACTTAAAATGGTACCATCAACTGCACCTCGTCAATGCAGTTTGAATATCAATGTTGACATCAGATATGAAACGCAGTCAAAGGTAGTACTCTTGTTGACAATCGGAAAAATGCATGTTCAGATATTACTCCTCTATTAATTCTAACTGGCTTGCAAGACATCAGATACCTAACGAGATTCATAATTAGTTCGTATAACTTCTTCAACTAACACCCTAAGGTGCCATTAATAATTGTATTCCGTTCGCTCGGCTTAACTGACATGCACTAAATTCACTATCGTAGTAATATCATTCACTGATTATCATTCAACCATAAAATCTTTATTAATCTGGTTAAACAAGCATTAAAGTTCGTAAAACTTCATTAGCGTTCAGCACACGTGGAACACTGAAGTGCAAAATAATCAGACTGAATCTTCGCAACATTAACTGTCAGAGATATTGCTACACTTGCCGTTCTATCACGTGGGTAAGAATACTTCTTGTTACTCAACTGTTAACTTTTATTTAACTGTCGGTTTAAGCTTCCAGTAACTTCCACTGATCTGTAACAATAGCAATTTAAAGTAGCCTGTCTAAACTTAGTGGAACTAAGAAGTCTCAAAATTAAAGATTGTCGCATCAACCAATTCTCGCAACTGAACTATCTTAACATGTATTCCCAGTACTTACTACGTTCAGTCCATCACCAACATGTACAGATCTGTTATATAACAACTATTTAATGTTATTAGCCGGATACAGCAGTGAATACAATTTTACGTTCATTTATTCAGTCTCGAAAACGTCTTCAAGGTCGTCAGCCGTTTGCTGGCCGTCGATTTGACCCAAATAGCGCCTGATGAACACTCTGCCACGTCGTCAGAATAGCGCTGGAACACCTTGCCGAACTTCACCGTGGGTCATGAAAAAAATACAAAACAAAGATTTTACGTACATTAATTCATATAAAATCTATAATACAAAATTATAACACATATTCCTACTAACCTGGCGTCGCTCGGCGGAACCGGTGAGTGTTTGTCACGATACATCGTAAACACTACAGGCATCAGGCATACGTTCGTTTTTTAATGAACACTCAGGCATTCTATCACACCTCCACTGGCCAGTCATTTTATCCGATCTCAGTACTATAGAAAATGTATAGGACTATTTGGAACAGGCCGTGAAATGTAGCAGTCAGCACCCCCGCTATTTGGCAGTTCTACAATATCTGGATATTGCATACCTGAATAATCGTGGGGACTCTCTTGTTCACCGAATGGAGACCATTACCAATCCTTACACGTTGTTACCGAGATTTCTGCTGGGGTAAGTAAAGTGTTGTCTGGTGAGCTTATCGTCTCCCTTAACGCAGCGAACCATGATAGAAGCGCTATCAGTAGATAGTAATGATTCGGTAGATGATATCTGTATATGACCCTGTTCACATACAGTTTTCGTTAGGATAGAAACAGATAATAGGGTTCTCTGATGCATTAGGATCAGTGAAGGGAGAACACTTGGTCAGCTGAAGCCGCGGAATTCCTAAACCGGTGTGGTCCAGACGGAAATTAGACAAGTCACAGCATCCCCATACCTAACCCTGCCCCAATTACACACTCGCCGGACACCAGTACAGCATCTTAATTAACCTCTGCGCCATCTCCCTCTGATCTTGTAACGCCGGAAATGCATATCCTTCTATTTCCATCTATTGTACTATAGATTTCTCCTTGTTTTGTTACCTCAAGATATGACATTTCTGCGTCTTTATATATTGTAATTGTTTTACTATTTGTATATATATATTTATGCATTTATGTCGATGTATAATTGGTTTGTTTTGTAAATATTATTTGTATTTTTACGCTGGGTCTTGCCTAGGGAAAACTATGCTATCGAACGAATACATCGATAGGTCATGTGGAGAACCAAAGTGCTTAGGATCTTTCGTAGTGTTACCTCTGCCGCGTGGAGCGCGGGCTGAGCAGAGTCTGGCTGGAGTAGTGCGGTTGAGCAGGTGTGTTGTGTGACGCTCCCGCGAGTTGCCGCGCTTTCGGGGTTTGGCAGCATGTAATTACGCTCGAATTGCTATGTTAGTTTCTGACATGGTGTCGCGGACGGGAAGCGTTAGCTGGCACACATTAAGAGCTCATTTCGGCTGGAGACCGTGTCGAGAAGAAGGCGCGCCGACATCCAGCTTCTGCAACAGCGACGGCCGACAATGAGTGACTGTCGCCACCTCCTCGATCAACGACTTCAAACCTTCAATCATCCAACAAGGAAGACTGGTAGCACGTAACGTTTTAGAACGGTATGGCAGACCTCGGCTTTTAAAATTGTTGCATCGCAAAATTACAGCAACTTAGCATGAACCTTTGTTGCTCATTGTCCCAATTGCATTACCAAGCAGTGTCCCTTCCTTTTCCGAAACGAACCCGAGTGTCGTTGAAATTCAGACGCCAGCGTTGAAGTAATATCATTCCATTTCACTGCTTTAATCTCAAAGTTCAGTTAATGTATTCAAAAATTAAGAGTGCGATTTTTGTTACCATATTTTAGGTTACCTGTGACTGCAGCTCGGCTTGGTACGTACTAAATGTTACTATTGTTAATTGTACAGAATCATTTAATTCAAGTTCAAAGTTAAATCTCTTATTTCTAGATTGCGTAGATTCAAGTAGCTTTTGAAATGATTGTTGAGGTAGCCCAAGACTAACCTTATTTTACTGAATTTCGTAGTGCTTCAGAAACAAATCTCACTATTAATTTCAGTCACTAAATGAACTTTCAATTTTCCGGTTTTATTAATTCTTTTGCTAAATTAAGTCAGAGTGTAGCGAAATTTATTACTTCAGTTTTCACACAACACGTGTCAACCTTCAGTTGCCACGCTTTTAGTGCTAATTATATGTACAGTAACCTTTCTTTTTCAGTTATTATAGTAGTTGTCCATAGGACTGGCGACCGTGATTTTCCCCAAATCTCAAATATCTAATTAACGCCAATTAATTGTTAACGTGACGACCGCACATTTACTTTCTTTATTAATTTTACCCTTTTCTCAAAATTAATTTCCACCAATATCATTTGCATTTTTCCTTTCATTTAGATGTAACCCTTTCCTCCCTCTTTACCGACAGATTAACTTCGGTGACGATTGCTTTTCCCAAATTCCCATTAGGTACACGCAGTTTAATTTTTCACTGTCATTAAGGTCGATAAGTGAGGGGGAGGTTACACGTGGCGACCGTGACAGGACCATCTTCAAATTTGAGGTTGTTCTGGACACGAATTTTGCATTGTGCAAATCTCGTAACAAAGTACTGGTTACGAACAGGTCTTTACGTCAGCGAGAATATGTAGTGGGAGGAATCCTAATTAGATTTGAGATTTGGCATTTATAGTGAAAATTTGTAAAATGAATGAAGGCAACAATTACCAGAATTTGGTAGACTTGGGTACGGAACAATCGGTTTAACAGTGGGAAATGCGCACCGCGGAACCCATTGTTCAGAGGCAGGCGGCTAGCATGAAAGACGTGACCGCCGAAACGCAACAAAGAGCAGAAATGGAATTCCAAACTTTAGAAAATGTTTCGGAATCGGAAGCGAAAATCAAATCTGTACCCCTTGATGACGAATACGGGGGAACATATGTAGAGGATCCAGCAGCGGAAGTAAAACCGTTAGTTTCCGGGAATTTAAATGATTTATTGAATGTTTTGATTAATGAAATCAATAGTTAATCGGCAGAAATTAAAGCTCAGGCTGCCAAGCAAGAAGCTCAGTCAGCCAAGCAAGAAGCTCAGTCAGCCAAGAAAGAAGCTCAGCCTGAAAAAATTGAACGGTAGCTAGACAATAAAAACAAAGCTATTAATGTTGTGAACAACAATGTTGGAGTTGTTAACACAAAAGTTGATAAAATCAAAGAAGATATTGTTGTGATTAATACCGAAATCGGTAACCTTAAACAGGAAATGATAGGCGTTCAGGCGGAAATTGCGAGCATACATACTCGTTTTAATTCCGGAATTGGCAGAATCGAGAAAAGTGTAGGAGAGGCAGTTTGTTCGATCATCGAGAATAAGGTGACGGAACAAATTCAATTGGTGAAAAAAGAGGATCAACAGAAGGTGGAAACTTAAAAGGCTTTAGTATCCGAAGTAGATACCAAAGTGAGGAAGCAGGCTAATGCCTGCAAAGAGAAAAGGAGGGAAGTGGAAACGCTTGCGACGACCACTTGCCAAGTAATAACGAGAGTTTCGGAATTAGAAAAGAAACTTGACGAAAAACAGAGCTATGTGCCAAACTGTGCACATAGTTTGGAATTGTTGACGAAAGAGGAGCGGTTCGACCACTTGAAAAAAGGCGGTATACACGCGACGGATTTCATTAAAAAGTGTGAAAGAGTTTTACCCAGACCATGGACTAATGAGAGAAAAATTAATGCGGTTATTGATGTGTTGGCTGGTGATGCCAAGCGTTGGGGCTTAAACCTCAACATTACGAACCTGACTTTTGACGAGTTTAAAAATTTGTTTCTGGCTGAGTACTGGTCAGAGCAAAAACAACAAAGTGTCTGGCGCGAATTCGCGTGGCTCGATGAAGGAGTTTTGTGAGGGCTGGATCCGCAAGTTGGAATATTTGCTTGATCGCCGCACGGAATCCGAAATATTCTGGGAACTCTACAAGAAGCTTCCAGATGATGCAAAACGATACGTAGGAAGCAATTACAGGACAATCAATGATTTCCTGAAAAGAGTTGAGGACGAGGACAATTGGCGCAATAATCGCGACAGTGGTAGAGGCTGTGGTAACAACAACGGGTACCACAACAACCACAACAACGATAACCATGGGAATAATGCATACCGCAACCATGGCAGCAATAACAATAGTGGTTCGGACCGTAATTATAATCAGTACAATGCAAATAATAGCAGGAATGACGGAAACCAGTATCATACTAACGTGATACGGGCTTCACAGAGTAGTAATAACGCCAGAGGGTGTGATAAGCCGCCTCAGCAGCATCTGGGGAGCAGATCTGCTGGGACGACACAGGGAAACCACTAACCGCGCCGGTGAGGGGCCGACCTGGCGTGGAGAAATTTTGGCGGCCCAATAACAGTAGAAAACCGAGGTGATGTCGTTATGAAAATTCCGTATGGAATAATCAACGGCGGGAGAGTGTGCCAGTGTTAGGAGAAAGGAGTGCGCCCACAAGTAGTAGATCAGCTGCAGACACGGCAGCAGAAAATACATTCACTGTCAGTGAGGACAATTTAAGTAGTGTTCCGGAAATCAATTATAAAGTGGCAGCTGTAACACCCACAGCGGAACTGGAGACTGAGTTTAAGAATGATTCGCAAGTGTTGAGAGAAGATCAGATGTCGGATAAAACGTCCGTCATCGAGCGAGGGGATGCAGAGAGGGATGAGGTCTGGTTAAGGCAGTTCGGTCGCTTATACGACGAACTAAGAGATTATAGGGGCCTGTATGGGAGAAGTGTTTATGGGGAGCGCGTGCAGGATTTTCCGCGTCTCGTCCCGCAGGAAGATAGTGTTTGTGAAATGATAGAAAGTTCTGGCCCTAACCGGCAGACTTTACCAGAAACAGTTGATGTTAATGGGGAGCACGAGCAAGATTCGTCGTGTTTCGTCCCGCAGGAGTTGGATGTTGAAGTAGTAACGGAAAGTTCTGGCCCTAACCGGCAGACCTTGCCGAAAGTTATAGTGGTAGAAGTGGCCGACCCATCCGACGCAAAAATCCAGTTTAAAAATTGCGAAAGTATTAAGGAGAAAGATTACGAGAATTTTCGTGATAGCCGGACACGATTGGTAGAAAGGCACGCAGATTACAGCGTGTATGAGGTTAGAGCTGACCTTATACTGTCGGACGATAGCAGTGTGGGTTGCGCAGATCCAGAGGAAGTAATTGCAGAGACTACTGGGCACATTCCTCCAGGTAGATTGGCGGATGAGATCAATCTGGCCAAAGAGGAATCAACGAAGGTGACAATTAGTGAATTGATAGCAAAGCAACACTCACTAGTTGACGAGTTACAGGAAAAGGTTTCGGTATTGGAAGCGAAGCTACAGACTAAGCCTCAGGACAAACGTGTTGAAATTAAAACTATACGTGAACAGAGGCTGAAAAATCCGCCAGTTAGGGCGGATTTAGGATAAAAGCTGGATGGTTTTTTCTGGAATGACCTGGATATAGACGAGGATTTATTGTGGGAAAATAAAGAAACAGTCGAGGACAAGTGTAGACAGATAGTAGTGTCTGTTAATATGCACTACCTACAACTAAACGTGTTGATTGACACCGGTGCAGAATTGAGTGTTGTATCTGGGAAAATATTTCAGTTACTGAAAGACAGACCTGGTATCGTAGTTACGCCAGTAACAGGAGTGAAAATTATCGGTGCTACTGGGAAGGCCGGTAAACCGGTCACAAAACAGATTTTTGTCAACTTTGTGATATGTGGGGCACGATTTGAACAAGAATTTGTCGTCGTGCCAGACTTAACTACGGAAGTAATTATCGGGTTAGACTGGCTATTAAAGTACCGTGCAGTGATTAATTGCGAAAGCAAAACTTTGACATGTATGTCACAAGATAAAACAATAGTAGTTAGTTTTGACGAGGCAGGAGACGGTGTGCATAGGCAATACCAGCATATCACATTGCTAACTAGCCGGATGCCATTGACGTAGGTATGAATTTGAACTACTGTAACGCGAGGAATCTCGGCATTGACAATAGTGTAGGAAGTGAATTGGAAGAGATAATCAAATTCCCTCCGCGGATTGACATTAGTATTAGTGTGAAAAAAGATCGTTTGCGAGAAATAATGAAGCTAAAAGCCGATGCTCGCGTACGTCGTCATGACGCTAAAGCGCGTTTTGCTAAGTTTGCAATCAAAGACTTAGTACTTGTAAAAGCTCATGAAAAATCGAGCGAGATAGACAATGAAATCTCTAAATTTAAGTTTGTTTATAATGGACCATATAAAGTGATTGGTATACCTCACACAAATGCTTATTGCTTAGAGTATCCAAGCTCTGGAAAACTATTAGGTATACGGAACGTTGTAGACTTGAAATTGTACCAACCAAGGATTGATTAATAGCACAGAATGGGTAATTTGTACAGTATGTAAATATAGAGTGTAATATTTAACGATTTGCTAGATTGCCATGCTTTTGCCTGACCAAGAGGACATTAAAGAAGTTGTAATTAATATGTAATTAATTTTGATTAAATGATTTAAGAGTAACTGATTCTTAATCAATTGAAAAATCCAAGCTGCTATTTTAAGTTTTCAGCTGAGTCACAGTCGATTAAGGAATGTAAATATGATTTTGTAACTAGCTGTAAGATTTCATAAATATGTGCTTTACTAGTCATTGCCGATGTACTTAGACGCTGTTTTAAGTTTCAGGCTAGTACATGTGAATGATGATGGACAGTGTTGAGTTATCCACTGTGATAGTGTTAATGGACTCCTTGAGATTACTCGGGAGTGAGTTTTTCCGATAGAATTCAGTGAAACGGACGTTCTGGAAGTGCCGTTACAAGGGCGAGTGAGATCAAGCGTGCCGCACAGGCGGGCGCAACAATACTAGCGAGGCGGAGTCGCTGTCGTCTCTTGTGCCGCTGTCGGCTCTTGTGCCGCTGTCGGCATTCTTTGTACTTGCGGGTATGGAACGCGGAGTTGTTTTTCTTCCCGGACAGCTGATGTGAAAGAATTCTGCTGTCAATATTTATGTTTTTGTCGATCTGCTGTATATTATTTTCTTGTTTAGCGTTAAGTGGACTCTAATGGCAAGAGTATTAATTACGAAAAGGTTAATAAAATGTGTATTCTGTTTATTTAATTATTAATTTGCGAATTTTGATATACCTGTTTTTATGACCATGTACTCTGATTAATTTTGTAAATAGTATTCCATTTTTTGATACTGTTAGGAATTTTGATTTTTTGAATAGCTAAACCATTTTCTATGTTTTCTATGAATTTTAATATGTTGTCAACCTATTTCCTTTCGTGTAAGATGACAGAGTGGAATAAGATTAGGAGTATCTCCACTCAATTATTATGGTCTAAAAATTGGTTTATGGTTAATTAGCCTAATGCTAAATTTTCTTGATGTTTTGAGCATATGCATTTCCGCTGTTGTTTTTCCTTTTTGGGACATTTTCTGAGTCTGTATACGTTACACAAACATCCTCAGACAATGTGGGCACATGTAACGCCGGAAATGCATATCCTTCTATTTCCATCTATTGTACTATAGATTTTTCCTTGTTTTGTTACCTCAAGATATGACATTTCTGCGTCTTTATATATTGTAATTGTTTTACTATTTGTATATATATATTTATGCATTTATGTCGATGTATAATTGGTTTGTTTTGTAAATATTATTTGTATTTTTACGCTGGGTCTTGCCTAGGGAAAACTATACTATGGAACGAATACATCGGTAGGTCGTGTGGAGAACCAAAGTGTCTAGGATCTTTCGTAGTGTTACCTCTGCCGCGTGGAGCGCGGGCTGTGCAGAGTCTGGCTGGAGTAGTGCGGTTGAGCAGGTGTGTTGTGTGACGCTCCTGCGAGTTGCCGCACTTTCGGTGTTTGGCAGCATGTAATTACGCTCGAATTGCTATGTTAGTTTCTGACATGGTGTCGCGGACGGGAAGCGTTAGCTGGCACACATCAAGAGCCCGTTTCGGCTGGAGACCGTGTCGAGAAGAAGGTGCGCTGACATCCAGCTTCTGCAACAGCGACGGCCGACAATGAGTGACTGTCGCCACCTCCTCGATCAACGACTTCAAACCTTCAATCATCCAACAAGGAAGACTGGTAGCACGTAACGTTTTAGAACGGTATGGCAGACCTCGGCTTTTAAAATTGTTGCATCGCAAAATTACAGCAACTTAGCATGAACCTTTGTTGCTCATTGTCCCAATTGCATTACCAAGCAGTGTCCCTTCCTTTTCCGAAACGAACCCGAGTGTCGTTGAAATTCAGACGCCAGCGTTGAAGTAATATCATTCCATTTCACTGCTTTAATCTCAAAGTTCAGTTAATGTATTCAAAAATTAAGAGTGCGATTTTTGTTACCATATTTTAGGTTACCTGTGACTGCAGCTCGGCTTGGTACGTACTAAATGTTACTATTGTTAATTGTACAGAATCATTTAATTCAAGTTCAAAGTTAAATCTCTTATTTCTAGATTGCGTAGATTCAAGTAGCTTTTGAAATGATTGTTGAGGTAGCCCAAGACTAACCTTATTTTACTGAATTTCGTAGTGCTTCAGAAACAAATCTCACTATTAATTTCAGTCACTAAATGAACTTTCAATTTTCCGGTTTTATTAATTCTTTTGCTAAATTAAGTCAGAGTGTAGCGAAATTTATTACTTCAGTTTTCACACAACACGTGTCAACCTTCAGTTGCCACGCTTTTAGTGCTAATTATATGTACAGTAACCTTTCTTTTTCAGTTATTATAGTAGTTGTCCATAGGACTGGCGACCGTGATTTTCCCCAAATCTCAAATATCTAATTAACGCCAATTAATTGTTAACGTGACGACCGCACATTTACTTTCTTTATTAATTTTACCCTTTTCTCAAAATTAATTTCCACCAATATCATTTGCATTTTTCCTTTCATTTAGATGTAACCCTTTCCTCCCTCTTTACCGACAGATTAACTTCGGTGACGATTGCTTTTCCCAAATTCCCATTAGGTACACGCAGTTTAATTTTTCACTGTCATTAAGGTCGAAAAGTGAGGGGGAGGTTACAATCTTATACACGAACAAATGTAAGTAATTTCTATATATATCAGAGAACGTTAAACCGGCAATAATAAATTCCTAATCCATAATTTTTTACATATGTCCAATTCAATGCTTCTATGAGAGAGTGGTCACGATAACTCGAAAAGCACAAAATTGTCAGTAACTCTGGTTGATTGTTGAGAAGGTATAAAACATGTTAGAAGAACATAGATTATAAAACTCTAGTTCAGTATTACTTGTACATTATGAATCTTAGCAAGTGGGAGTAACAAAGAATGTCCCAAAGGGAGCTATGCTACTGATTGTTATTTTTCAGTCCCTGTATGAAGATTTCTCAGAAAGGATCATTTATCTCGATAGTGAGACTTTAGCAGAAAGGCAAAGAGCATAACAAAAGCCTTTGATGTTAAAAATTTGACTTTCTCATGCACGTAGCAGGTTGACGACGGCCCATAAATACTGACACTTACGGAAGCTAACAAATAATCATTCTCACTGAGCATCGGTATATTAAGCTGCCTACTCCCCTTTGTCACCCTATGGGTGCGCTGCAGAGTTTAACCAAATGTGTGGGAACGTTAACGATGTGGAATGGGAGACAAAATAAGAGGTGGGAGCTATGGCAGATTAAATTATTGATGCATAGTAGGTTCTCAGCGAATTAAGAAATGTCCTGCAATTTAGTAGAATAGTATTACGCTCTCATTTGTCCATCGTTGCGAGTTCATCGAGACAGTATGACAGGATAAAAATGCAGATTTATTCATAAAAATTCCTCACGTATTGTTCCATGGCTTTACGGTCCATACAATACGCATAGTCGTTCAACTACACTACATATGCTTAAGAGGAGTTAAAAATAGCTTCAAATGGCTCTAAGCACTAAGGGACTTAACATCTGAGGTCATCAGTCCCCTAGACTTAGAACTACTTAAACCTAACGAACCTAAGGACATCACACACATCCATGCCCGAGGCAGGATTCGAACCTGCGACCGTAGCAGCCACGTGGTTCCGGACTGAAGCACCTAGAACCGCTCGGTCACAGCGGCCAGCTTTAGAGGAGATGTTGTTGTTGTGCTCTTCAGTCCTGAGACTGGTTTGATGCAGGTCTCCATGCTACTCTATCCTGTGCAAGCTTCTTCATCTCCCAGTAGAGGGGATAACAGCTGCAAAAATAAGAGTATACCCGTAACATCTGGCAATATCTGTAACAGACACATCTATTACGAACAGAGACGTAATTCGAAGAAAAAATAACACAATAACTAGGTAAAAAGAGGAAAGGATTATATAACTCCTGATTGACAAGAGCTTTCAGTAGTACGGAAGCTGAACATGCGTTTGCCACTGCAACCTTGACGACTGAATGGAACGTAAGTATGAACAAGACAAAAGAAAATAAACCAGCCTCGTGCCAGTGTTAATGCCAAGTGTTTTCAAGTGAATGTCATCTTAATAATGTGCATGTCCTCCTACCGAACGATGTTGACGTCCTTAGAACCACGCTTCATACACATGTACGTGTTTGTAGAGAAAATTAGTCTCTAGAGGGAAAGTATTTTACGTAGCCATCATTCAGCGGCTGGAGGGATAACTATTAGGTGTTTTGCTGGCTGTAGAGTCCCTTCATCCTCTCAGGGTATGTTGTAGAATGTTGGTAACATCAATCTACCGTAACATTAACACTCCAGGCATTAACTGATAAATGAAACAATTAAATTCCGGTATTTACAACGATACGGTACGCAGTGGTACCCAACTTTTCTATGATCATTACCCTTGAGTGGAATCAGGAAGTGGCTCATAACGCCCTACCCTCTCCCTCTTTCGCCTCCTCCTGGCTCCGTCGCCCCCTCTACCCACCATCAACATCAACGCCCAACTAATCTTTAGAATAAAAAAGAATTTTCTTGCAACTTTTCATTTTTGAAATTGCTTTATTTTCTGTGAGTGTTCTATTAAACCACTAACTAATAAGTCAATGAGACAATTGGTGAAACTAATTTGCAACAACCTCTCCTTAGAGCATGACAGAGTAATTCTCACTGCATCGCGAGTGCCACTTACACACAACTCCTCCTCAGAAAAGAAAGTTACCTCTTCACACTGACGGCAGACACTTGTTACAGAACATGCTCCCCCCAAACCATTCCTTCTCCTTGTACACTTGCTTCAGCAAAACCATGTAACCTCCCTCTCCCGCCTCCCGACTTTAAATCAACCAAATTAAAATGTGTGCACTATACTGTTCACGCCAGGACAGTGTTCCTGGTGGACGCTAAAAATTTGTCCACATTCTGCTTTGGCAACTACCGGAAGCCGAACCACCTATTTGAATGACTAGTAGTCTGCCAACTAGATGGAAATGCTGAGCGAGTTGGGGCAAACATGGAAGCTGTCGCTGCGCAGGGGAACAACCGAGCGGTCTGCGACCGAAGCAATATGACGTAATGGAAGCTGAGAGATGCTATCATACTAGTGACACAGATGAGATTCGTAAAGAAGGCAACGGATAACGCAACAATTAGTATTCATGTGCTGAGCAAGCAGAAAGGAGTCTCTGAAAGATGAAGTTGCGGAAGTCTGAAGTCGCTACGAGAGCATACAGCGAGGGAAAACCAGGACAGATGATGTCATAGCCATCTGCACCGCCGCAGAGCGCACGGGAAGCGCCAACATAATTACCCTACTCCTCTTAACAAATGTCTGAGTGCTGAGTGCTGATTGCCGACTGCCCAGCGTTTGGTCTCAGTCCTTGTGTCAGTTGCAGCTATCCAGTGAGAGAGGAGACTATGGATGTCGACTCACGGAACAACTATCTTTCTCCGATCGTCTACGGAACCACGAGTCCACCTGGAAGGACCCTGCTGCCGCCAGCTGCATTGCTAACTTCCGAGGCAACACTGATAGGGCACAGAGGCCGCTATCACATTGAAGGCCTGCTGGGGCTTTACCTGTCTGACCTGTACGCTGTCTGTCATTCACCTTCGAGAGGAGGAGCCACTGCAGGTGTTTATCACGTTATTGAGGCCGACACCGATGCTGCTGGCTGCTGTTTCCGAAACGCTGCCTGAGAGTAGGCCTCTGTGAGTCAACGAGAACTTCTGGTGAACCTGGGGCGAGTCTCCTGAGTGCAAATCTTCGATATCAATGAGAGCACTTTGCAGATCGATACGTAGAGCTGGAGGTCACCGGATTTCACGGGTCGATAGCCGTTCCGTGACACTGCAGCCTCAAATCTCCGATATCAATGGGGGGACTTTGGAGACGGATACGTAGAGCTGGAGGTCACCGGATTTCGCGGGTCGATAGCCGTTCCGTGACACTGCAGCCTCAAATCTCCGATATCAATGGGGGGACTTTGGAGATGGATACGTAGAGCTGGAGGTCACCGGATTTCGCGGGTCGATAGCCGTTCCGTGACATTGCAGCCGCCACTGGACGCTTCGCTCCGCTGGCCATACTGCGAGTTGAGCGCACGTCGACTTTCCGCTGCTGAAGAGGCATTCTTCCACCGGCTTGTCTGTGGGGTGACGCTTTGGAAGACAATCCTGTATTACTGCCTAAAAAATGTGTTGTTGTCAGTGATGTTTTCTTGGCGCCCTCAGCGTAACAAAGTCCTTATCCCCACGCTCTCTCTGGATCTCTCTCGGCAACTGTAGAACCCACATTGTTTGTAAATCAAACGATTGATGGACTCTTACCCCATAACTAGCGGAAACTGGAAGACTTCGTATTGCTAATGCCACTAATAATAGTAATAGAAATATTGTGTAGGCCCTACAGCAGTGTAGTAGTTACTGCTTAGTTACTTATGCATTGTGCTGTCATATGTTGCAAAATCAATAATTAAGCAATTTATGGTCCACTTCAGGAACTACATACAGCTATAGAAGGCATTTTCGTATTATATTTAAGCATATGTGACATACATGTTCCAATTTTAGTCTCAGATGCATGTTACAAAGTTCGTATGTAGTGGATGTGCGGCGGCGTGGTTACGTTCGTCCATTACCCGCATCTACCTGTGTACTCGTTGCAGCAGATCGCCGGTAGGAAAGCCGAGCAGAAACCTACCGTACTGCAACTCGCACCAGGCTGCATACAACGTAACTATTGTAAGAATCGGGAAAAGCTCTTAATTTTAAATGAAAGGTGGAAATACTGACAAAACTTCCGTATATTATGAACCTTGAGATGAACCTGTTCGCTGACAAGCCCGTGATAATCTTAACACAGTCATGCCCAAACCCTTTCATTTACGTTAGAAACTTTATGGTAACGTATCTCCCCAAATCTGAACAGCTACTAAGCACGGATTGCTCTGAAACGAAAATGATTGCCATACTATTAAGTTTATCGGTGTCTAATGTACTCACGTTTCTAGTCACCGATCTGCTCCATATGCCACGCGAATTTCTGTCTTTTCCGAATGTAAGATGGTATGACGATGGACTCACACATTCTACACACCAACGTGAATAATGGTTTTGTTGCCACTTTCCCAATGATTCTAGAAATTCTGAGTGTTATTTATACCTTCTGTCTTATTTGATCTTAAGTAGTCCAAAGCTCTGTAAAATTCTCATTTTCATACTGGATCCACTACCTGTTCTAAATCCACTCCTCTTTCCTCTTCTATAACAATCAGTTTAATAAGCCACGGCTGCAAAATTCTGACAAGTATTCTATACAGACGAATGGAAAAACTGATAGAAGCCGACCTTGGGGAAGATCAGTTTTGTATTCCGTAGAAACGTTGGAACACGTGAGACAATACTAACCCTACGACTTATCTTAGAAGATAGATTAAGGAAAGGCAAACCTACGTTTCTAGCATTTGTAGACTTAGAGAAAAGCTTTTAACAATGTTGACTGGAATACTCTCTTTCATATTCTGAAGGTGGCAAGGGTAAAATACAGGGAATGAAAGGCTATTTACAGTTTGTACAGAAACCAGACGGTAGTTATAAGAATCGAGGGGCACGAAAGCGAAGCAGTCGTTGGGAAAGGAGTGAAACAGAGTTTTAGCCTCTCCCCGATGTTATTCAATCTCTATATTGAGCAAGCAGTAAAGGAAACAAGCCGGCCGGAGTGGCCGTGCGATTCTAGGCGCTACAGTCTGGAACCGAGCGACCGCTACGGTCACAGTTTCGAATCCTGCCTCAGGCATGGATGTGTGTGATGTCCTTAGGTTAGTTAGGTTTAATTAGTTATAAGTTCTAGGCGACTAATGACCTCAGAAGTTAAGTCGCATAGTGCTCAGAGCCATTTGAACCAAAGGAAACAAAAGAAAAATTCGGAGTAGGAATAGAAGTGCATGGAGAAGAAATTAAAACTTTGAGGTTTGTCGTTGTCATTGTAATTCTGTCAGAGACAGCGGAGGACCACAAAAGCA
Organism: Schistocerca cancellata; assembly: GCF_023864275.1. Lineage (NCBI taxonomy): Eukaryota > Metazoa > Arthropoda > Insecta > Orthoptera > Acrididae > Schistocerca > Schistocerca cancellata. The sequence goes on from NC_064626.1 coordinate 1,034,227,650, forward strand.
ATTGAACGCAGCCATTTCGTAGCCATTTCGTCTTAGCTTCCTTGCACTTTCTCAACCACTTGTATTTCTGTATTCCTGAATTTCTCTTAACATTTTTGTACTTCCTTCTTTCATTGAGCAACTGAATTATTTTTTCTGTTACTCGAGGGTTCTTCGCAGTTACCTTCTTTGTACACATGCTCTCATTTGTAAATTCTGTGATTCTCTCTTTTAGTGATATCCATTCCTCTTCAACTGTATTGCCTATTGAGCTATCCTCACTGTTGTATCTGTAGCCTTAGAACTTCAAGCTTGTGTCCCGTCATTCCTTAGCACTTCTGCATACCAGTTCTTTGCATATTGATTCTTCCTGACTAATCTCTTAAACTTCAACCTAATCTCCATCACTACTAAATTGTGATCCGAGTCCATATCTGCTCTTGAGTAAGCCTTAGAATCCAGTATCTGATTTCGGAATCCCTGTCTGACCATAATGTATTCTAACTGAAAGCTTTCTGTATCACCTGGCCTTTTTCCAAGTATACTTCCTCCACTTAAAATGATTCTTGCACAGAGGATGAATTTATTATGGGGCTCAATTAATCTTTCTCCTCTCTTATTCCTTGTCCCAATCCCATATTCTCCTGTAACCTTTTGTTCTACTCCTCCCCCTGCATACCAGTCTCCCATGACTATTAGATTTTCATCTCCTTCTACATACTATATTACCCTTTCAGTATCCTCATATACTTTTTCTATCTCTTCCGCTTCAGCTTTCGAGTCGGCGTATATACCTGTATTATCGTTGTCGGTGTTGGTTTGCTGTCTATTTTGATCAGAACACCCCTATCACTGAACTGTACACTGTAACTCACTCTCTGCCGTACCTTCCTATTCAAACAATCCTACCCCCGTTATACTATTTTCTACTGCTATTGATGTTACCTTATATTCATCTTACCAGAAATTCTTGTCTTCTTTCCATTTCATTTTACTGAGCCTTACGATATCTAGATTAAGCCTTTGCATTTCCCTTTTCAGAATTCCTAGCGTCCCTGCCACGATCACGTTTCTGACATTCCACGCCCCAACTCGTAGAATGTTATCCTTCCTTTGATTATTCAATGTTTTTCTTATAGTCACGTCCCCTTTGGCAGTCCCCTCCCGGAGATCCGAATGGCGGTCTATTTATCTTTTGTCAATGGAGAGATCGTCATGACACTTTTTCAATTACGGGCGACACGTCCTGTGGACAAACGTTATGTGTCTTTAATGCAGTGGTTTCCATTGCCTTCTGCAACGTCTTGCCGTTGATCCTTGCGCCTTTAGGGGAAGCTTCCCACCCAAGGACAGGAGAGTGCCCTGAACCTCTGTCTGTTCCCCCGCCCTCTTTGACAAGGCCTTTGGCAGGATGAGGGTGACTTCTTATGCCAGAAGTCTTTGGCCACCGAAGCTGATTATTAATTAAAATTTAAGCTTTGGCGGGTTTCGAAACCGAGACAGATGGCATTTTGATTACTAATCGAAAACGTCACATCTACACCACAGGTACATCCTGGACAGTATGGAGATGCCTAAGGTTTTTGTAGAGTCCACAAAACCTCTTTACATTGGTATGCGTATATTGGACAGTAGTAGGATAATGGCGGTGACACACCAATTTTTATATCAAAATGATATCAAGTAGATTTGCAAATTAATTAAATTAATCAATTAATTACACTCCCCCTCAGATAACATCTTAATTAAATTAATCAATTAATTACACTCCCCCTCAGATAACATCATGTGTTTCCCCCAGCTGGCACGTGGACCCCGGCCCCCTTCCACTCCCAACCCCTCCTCCTCACCACTCCTTTCCCTCCCCCTCTGCCCACCTACTCTATTGGCAGAAAATTTGAATTTTTGGGAAAATTTAAAAATGGCGGTGATTTTAAAATGGTGGGAATGTCTTTGTCTCAACACCTCAAGGATGTCCCACTCCAACTCCATCTGGGAATTGCTGGGAAATTCCAAATGATGGGTGTTCTTTCTGAGACTCGAGCCCTGGTCCTCCTGGCTTCAATGTCCAAGTGCACCCTCCCCCTGCTCCCCAACCATCTTCGCTCCTCCCCTCCCTCCCCCCTCCCCCCGATTTGGGAAACTGTCCAGATGCAGGAGAGGAAGATTAGGTTACAGTACTTCATTTATTTTGGGTGGCAAACTGAAGTAAAATTCGGTCGCAATTACTTAATTAATGTTAAAGATCAGGCCTAATTACACAACTATACGCATAGCGCTACATAAGGAGAATCTACAATCGCAATACAGCTCAAAAATTGACTACGTCTTATAACCGTCATTATCCTGTTAGGAAGAAATTCACAATACCACTCGAAACTGGTGGCAGACGTACCTGCAGATGATGATCGATTCACCTACACGCCCGCGGGAAAAAGACTGGAATGGAAGCTACTGTCTTTATTTCTGGCGGGAATTGTGTTCAATTGACGAGACGCAAGTCGTGGCCAGAGATTGCACGAAATCACGAAATCACCCTGCAGCCCAAATGATCTAAATTCAGGAAGGCCAATACATGCTACCACAACTGATGGAAATTGCTTCACTATTCTAAGTAAACATCGAAATTGTCATGAAAAAGAAACCAGAACTCATAAACAATGGGTCATAATGCAATATGTGCACTCGGGATTGGAAAAATCGTCATAATAACACAACTACGCCAAAAATCGACACCCACATATAGGAGAGAGGGGTGGCAGTTGCAAGTGTGTTCTCCTAGGTGTGCGGTCATGAACTAACCAACTTAGACCCAGTCCGCCCCCCCCCCCCCCCCACAATGGTCATCCCCCACTCGCCTCACTGTAGGCAGGGATACAGCCTTATCTTGTCGCTGATGGTTCACAAAGAGATCCATGTGGTGGCAGTGATATAGTGTCTTTGGTCTGAAGAAATCAGTCAAATATAGACGCTTCCTCCACGCCATTAAACATATTGCTTGGAAAGTCAAGACCCCCTGGAACAATGGAATTTTGGAGAACTCTCCAGATCGCTATTTCAACTGTTTGGGAAGCAGGCAGCTGCTACTGCCTATGCTGACTGCAGCCCCCAGTGTAGTTGAGTGCACAGCCTCTGGCAGGGGTGACTGGCCGTAGTTGGAGGTCCAGGTGGTCCAGGCAGTCGGTCAGCGCTAACGATACCGACATACACAATAGACCGCGGTGCAGGCGGGGCAGGCAACAAAGCGAGATAAATGATGGCTACTCCCACCCACAAGTTGTTTGTCTAAAACTGCATCTGCGCCGCACCTCCCCCCCCCACCCCCCACACACACACCAACAAGATGCCAGCACATTGACTCCGCAAGCATCAGCCCATCTGTGAGAGAAAACAATTCAGTGTAACAGTTGAATTTAACGTCAATGCACCTCTTATAAACGAGTATCTATTAAAAAAGAAGCACAATCGCGACAATAATAAATGTCCTGTTTCCACGAAAGCAGACGCAGTCCATTTCTTTTAGTCTTATGAGCCAAATCGGTAGAGTTTGAGAGCATTCCTCATGTTCGAATTATAAAATGTCGTGCACAGGCGTAATACATTTGTTTCAGACGATTGAATTATCAATATAGAACGGCATCTATGCAGTCATTCTTTTACATTTGACTGTAGGATACAATTGCCGTTCCTACCTCCTGCCACCTCCAGTTTTTTAGGACGTCCAACTACGTGAAAAAAGAAAGAAAAGAAACAACACCACTACCAGCAATTACGGATGACCAAACTGCAGAGGTCGGTGCTTTATAGCAATACATCTGAGAGATATAATAAATTATCTTCCTGAGTAAAATCGAAAAAGAAACTTTCACTATTTCGCTGCAGAATGTCCTCATTATTTCGATACTTTACACAGAGTAAAGAAAAATCGAGAATTTAACTCCAAAGTATATGGTTTGAGAGCATCCCTGTTGTTCGAATCAGTATCTGTAAATAAACTGTCATGCATGCGAGTATCACTAACATTTCAGACACATAAAATAGCATTACAGAATACAGCCTATAGCACCATTTGTTCTCATGTCATTTTATATTCGGCAACAACAGGCTGTAATTCAAGAGGACATTTTTGTTTTGTACACTATTGTAGATACCGTTTTATCAGTTCGATGCTATATCACACTGGTGTTTACGAAACATGAAAAAACAGCTCGAGAGAGCGTGCCTTGTAATAGAGTCTCCTATTGCCGCCTCGTAGAAAACCGTATAAGATTCCTCCAATACATCTAAAACAAATACTGTCTGCATGTTGACATCAGCCATATTACATAAACATGCACTGGTCCATTGGAGCAGATGGTCAGTGATCAAAGTCGCTTGCCCAGACCTGCATAAAGTTTTGTGGCCTGTACTGGAGGAGGACCATATCCCACAGACTATTAACCACAACACAGGGTTCCTATGTTGTGCTTTTATAAGCAGTTTGATGCATTGTATTGTGCTGTAACACATCTAAGCAGTGTATGACTACAGCTTTTTACACCACCATATCTTTTGTTTTTCTACCAAGACTTCGACGTCTGTGTCAGGTGCTAAACCGACATTAACGTGTTTTGATCCATCGGCTCTCACAGAAAGCTGGACATCGCATGGTGTAAACTATACTACTCCCACAACACAAAGGAAGGTGGAAATCAAACAGAGGCGATGTTTCTTATTGACAAAAATGTGGAAGACATCGCAAGACATGTAAACTGAAAAGTTTGTGGTATTGTGGAGCGTTTCCAAACAGCTGTCCTTAGGTGCTGACCTATACATTTAATATCATCTTCCACAATGACAGAGTAGCAGATGTCTCGGTGTCCTGATCGAAGAGATTTGTTTCATCACTTTGCACTGATATACATGATTACTGTTCCAGTGTTGACCATCCCGAGAAGGCGGTGTCCACAACAGGCGAGTGACAGTAGAAATGAAAGGAGGTACTGTTATCTTATTGGTGAAAACAAATGTGGAAGACACCACAGCATATGGAAATAGGACGAGTCTGCAACACTGGGGAATGTCTCCAAACAACAGTCTGAAGGTTATGATCTTACGTTCCACTGTGATAGGGAACATATGTCCAGTATTACGCCAAGGCTCTCTCCTTCTCAAACAAGTGGTGTCAGTCAACAATTATGTGGCAGTCAATGGCGTACCAATGGATGGATGAGATGGAAAAGGCACCGTCAATACAGGATGATGTACTGCAATCACACCGCAGTTGATAGTGCAATCAGTTTTAGCAATTTTACCAGTTGTTCCGTAATTTCCACACCAGCCAATGACACAGTAGAATGCTTCCCAGTTTCTATATCATCGCTTAACCATCTCTCCAGCACTTTGTGAGTACCATATACTAAATTGCGAATGCAGATAGATGACTCTGCAGTACGTCCATACAGTCATATACACCAAAGTTTAAGGAATATCACTCTATACTGATGCAGTTCGTACGTATTTCTATGACTTCGATCATAGTGCGGAATTTGTGATTACGACTGGCCATATCTCCCTATGTGGATGGGAGTCACAGAGTATTCTTGCGTTCCTAGGATATAGTCGGAGAAGGGAAGATCTCCCTGCATTGTCCGACACCAACCCACCCTGCAACACGGTAGCTGATTTAATCTGCAACCGACCAGAAGTAGGAGGGTTCCATATACGCAACATTCCACGTCTCATGAAGGAACAGACTGAGTCCTTAACTGCTATTCAGCAAAGCATGTCCCGCCCAGTCTGACTCATGACACCCAATCAAGTGCACAAGATCTCTCCGGATGTGTGCATGTCAAGGAGGTTAGTACGCCTTATCAGGGTGTAGTTGACCTGAGAGTGTTGTGATATAACAGACAGTTAAGAAGAAACGTATGGTTTAAGCAAAATGAGCTCCAGACGGACGGAGTTTGAAACATTTTATGAAAATCAACTGTGCTATCAATTCTGGAGTATTATTCCAGTGTCTGGAGTCAGTGCCAAAAAGGTACCGACAAGAGAAAAATGATCGTTGAGCATAAGTACACACACTTGTAGGCTACATGGTTCCGCAACTAAAAGCGCTATATTGTTAAAGCCATATGGTTTCTGAAGTATTAGGTTGTGCGAAATGCAATTTTCTTAATATTCTAGTGCAGGACATACATGTCCAACGTCTGACGTACAACAAACCTGCAAGTTTTCTATGCCAATCGCCACGGTGACATACTTTGAGATAGTAAAAATTATTTCTTCTACAATATTCTGGTGTCCTAGGAAGTAACCGAGCTGTTCCCCACTATGATGGTATCGTCTGTGTATATTCACCACTGGAACTGCTTATAAACCAACTAGAGCGAAGTTGGGAGACCGCTGTCCTGTTTCTTAGGAAACTGATGGATTTGACATGTCTTTTTAAGTCGGAAACATACGTCCCTAAATCACATTTCCAGCGTCAGTCGTGCTTATTAGTAGTAGTAGCGGTTTTGACGGATGCCTCACTAGGAAACAGAGCGAGGAAAACGACATGAATATTTTCGATAGTTGACACACTGAGTTACCACCCACGCCCTGCTGCACGAAAATGCACATGAAGAAACAGCGGCTTCTTGCTAGGGAATAAGAATCACGATCAGTAGCCGAAGGATATGTAACAGACTTATTGCTGTTTACAGTACCATCACCAAGCCCCTGGTAACATTCCTCTTGCACGCACTAGTCATGGTCTAATGTTAGGTAGTTTTGTTCATGTGTAGGATAATGTAACAATTTCATCGCAATTCCACGTCTCTAGAGTACACCCCCTTTCACACTATTAAGGCAGATACACGTGGCATCAAACCAACCTCCTACAGAACACGCTAAAGAGTGGTCCTTCTCCTCAATACTTATGGAATAACATTGCTTGTTACAACTAACTGCAATTCGGTAATATCTATATTTGAGTGCATGTGTGAGAACGTAGTACTGGATTGGGAAATATATGTTTCGTCTGCTTTAGTAAGAGTTTCTGTTGAATACTTACATTGCCTTTGTTGAGGTATGTGTTACGCAAACCCCCGTATTTTGTAGGGGGAGGGAGAGAGTTAAAACTGAATACAAGTAGAGTCTAATTTTTAAGCTTTTCTCGGTCTTGAGTGTCTGGGTATCCCAAACCACCTTAGTGCCCACATTTCATGGTATTATTCTCTAATTTTATGTATTCTTAGTGAATTTACATAAATTTGCTAAATTTTCGCAATGTTACGTATTTCGTCGTATTTGTCTCAATTTTACGTATTTCCCATCAATTTTTCGTAACTATACGAGGTTTTTCTCGTTTTTTTTTAGCGATTTTGTGTCATAGTTTTTCGTATGTATATGGACATATTGTTCTCATACCAATGCGTTGTTTAATTTTACACGACGATATGTCTTATGCACCAGCGTACTAAAAAATCCTAAGAATTCCTTCCTTCCTGTTGATCTACGTGCATACATAGGACGCTCATCAAGAGTACAGTAACTCTCGCTTCGTACGAGATGACGCTCAAGGAGAGACGCAGGTTGGACACTCGAAGTCTGCAAACAATTCCTTGTACTGCTACGACACATCATAACTTGCCTGCATTCTTACGTAGTGATAAACTTGACTGAAAGTCAAAGTCTGGAAAAAGTTCTACATGTGCATTTGACTTCCACTCTGTAGTGTAGGGATCTGCAACAGGGAGCTGACATTTGTACAGAGTTGATTTCGGCTGCTGTTCTGATATTTTTCCCATACAAACTGTAGATTTTGGGTATTTTTTACCCTAGTAATAAGTTATTCGTTAGTTGACCGTTTGTTAACTGCAGTTAGCGTCTTGGACCGCAAGAGTTTCCCTTCTCCATGCCTACAGAGTGCGACTCCAAGGCAGCATAATTTACTGACGAACAGTTAGCGAGTTATGCATTCGAACCGTCTGCCACTGACAGCTCTGCACACGTCCACACAGAGAGACCATGCATGCTTATTATCAATCGCGAAGTCTCAATATCAACCAACGGTACGTTATTTTTGACAGTGCTGCAGCCCTGCAAATAGCAAAAACTTCACAAAACTATTCTGTAGGGAATGTGAGCACATTTAATTTCCTCCTGCGAAAAGCATAACATCTTAGATGCAAGTTATATCACCAATATTTCGAAACAATATTGTCTAGATTCTCCAGTAATAACAACAAACCATGGCATCCTGCTGCGTCTATCACACCTCCTTTTATATTCTTAAAGATCCACGATTATGGTACATGATCATCCCAATTCCGCTGTTTTGTGTGCTTGATGTCCGTTGGATAGAAGGAGACAGCCCTTCGTGAGTATTACTCGTATGTACAAGACGGAACAGCACATTAACCACCGAGCGAGGTGGCGCAGTGGGTAGACACTGGACTCGCATTCGGGAGGACGACGGTTCAATCCCGGGTCCGGCCATCCTGATTTAGGTTTTCCGTGATTTCCCTAAATCACTCCAGGCAAATGCTGGGATGGTTCCTCTAAAAGGGCACGGCCGACTTCCTTCCCCATCCTTCCCTAATCCGATGAGACCGATGACCACGCTGTCTGGTCTCCTTCCCCAAACAACCAAACAACCACCCAACCAGCACATTAACCGGACTCTATAGTATAGCACTGTACTTGAATGCACCCAGTCACCTACACCCATATATCCTACACATGCGGTGGCTTAGCTCTACTTTCTGTATTTATATATTTACGCGAGTTTTGTGGATGGCTCCCATAAACCTGACCCAGTCCTCTCGCTGGTAGACCCACCTTCAAATCCTATCCCACACGTATTGCTTTGCGGATCATCCTTTAGGCACCGCTCTGGATATAATGCGAGGTTGATCGATCTTCGAACCCTGACCCAGACGTAGCACATTGTTGATCCACCTCTAGACACCATTCCGGATGTAATGCCGGGTGGATCCACATTCTCACACTAAATCAGGCGTACCCTGCGTCATTGCAGCCATCTGTGACGAAACAGCGTCTGTTGTTTCAGATATGCATGGAATTATTACTATTAATATCATTATGTGTAACTCATTTAACATAAATATAACAATTTTATCTTTGTATGTAATCTGGTTAAACGTAATATAAAATCTTAAGCTACTAACTTCGTCTGTTTGGATAAATAAATATTAATATTTGGTGCTCAAACAGGCAAAAACTAATAAATATATTGAGTGATAAGAGGAACTGCATTTCGAAGTATGACAAGTAAAAACAAAGGAATCCAGTACGCTTTATCGGTAGTTAAAAATGTCCGCTCAGAATGTTGAACTGCGTAACTACATGCTGCAAAAGTAAAAACAAAGGAACCCGGTAGGCCTACGCTTAATCGATGGTTAAAAATGTCCGCCCAGAATTATGTTGTACTGCATAACTGCATGCTGGATAACTCTTTAAAATGAAGGCTTATGCAAAAAAACAAATAATTTAATCATACACCTGTCAAAAGGTCGCCTTACTTAACCAAACAAAGGTTTTGGGAACTCTGTGCAGTTCTGAAAAAAAAAAAAACAGTTTGAACTATTTAAAATAAACTCTTGAAAATAAAACTATTATTTCATTTCAAATTTCCATGAATTATGTTGGTTATAGAACTCAGTTATAGGTTGTGGAACTAAAAGCACCTTGGAACTCAGTAAACATGTCGAATCAGCACATATCCGGTAGCAGAGGTAAACATTAGCGTCAACAAAATTCTTTCGTATCATCTCCGGGCTGCGTATTACGAATTACACTGAGCTTCACTGAATAAATAGACTGGCAGAGCACATGTTTGTCGTTGACCACATTCGAGGTCGAGCTCTGCCTGAGGGCACGTCCTACGTCAGTGTTCAGAGATTCCGCGACCGCAAGAGGGAAATAAATCATTTCCTGCATACTGAGCAGAGGTCGCGATACGTGGGAAGGAATACGATCCACTGCTGGGCAGGTCTCAGCGCTGACTTTTTCTTTGCGAAACTTGTTCTCCTCACTTCAGTGTCCAGAAGGGACAATCCCGCGTTGGTTATCCTCGTTGTGACGTCACTAGAAATACCGGCGCTGCAAAGTTTTTCATTATTTGATTACTAAGGTAGTCAAGATGACATTTATGTTATGTTCTGCAGGTGTATACAATCCCAGCCTTCCACTCTAGAGGGTAAAAAAAATATAAAAGTGAAATTTTCTTCTGTAAGAACCACTATAACTTAGTACTGTATATTTTCATCAGGTTCTTATAATTTTTCATGTTGGTATTCCGATTTCTACGGATTTATTTATCGAGTGTCAGTTTTTATTTGTAGTTCATTGTTGCTGTTTGAGTTTACGTTTTGTCATTTTGTCATTTGGTGATAGTGAATGGAGTTGTGGACCCTAGAAAATGAAGTGCCAACTGGAGAAATCGGGACATTTCCGCTATATTGTTCTGTTTGAGTTTGACAGAGGTGTGACAGCAGCGGAGGAGCGTGAAACATTTGGGTAGTGTATAGGAATAATTCCAGTGGACAGAGCAAGACAACAAAATGGTTTCTAGTTTAAAGGAGGTTGGTTTGGCATTACTACGAAACACTTCGAAATTAATTCGCTCACTGCAAATTCCTTGACATCAGCTGTAGTAGGCATAAATCTGCTACCCAATTGTGAAATTAAGAAAGAACTCGAAACCAAATTTCCTGCTTATTGCTAGTAGTCGCCTTATCCATTGCGACTACCCGTGCACTGTCCACGAAACGATCCAAACTTCCACGTGTCAACCTGTCTACTTAGTTACACTGGGATGATGGGACATCGATATGCACATATACGGATGGAGATAGTATCGCATACACACAGTATAAAAAGGCAGTACATTGGCGGACTGTCACTTGTACTCAGGTGTTTCATGTGAAAAGGGATTTCGACTTTATTGTTGCTGCACGATGGGAATTAACAGGCTTTGAACGCGGAATGGTAGTTGTAGCTAGATATATGGAACACTCCATTTCATAAATCGTTATGAAATTCAATATTCCGAGATACACAGTGCCAACAGTGTGCAAACGTTCATATCGAATCCACAAATTTTTCTAATGACAGTAACTTCAAGAGAAATCTGCTTAACCTACAAGCTGAATTTTGTATTAGGTTTGAAAGCGTAACTTGGTGGCAAATAGGGTGGATTAATTTTATTCCGAATTGCGTACAACACTATCGACGGAATTCATTCTTCTGGTCGCGGACTTCGTATAAAATAGCTTTTCAGTGATACGTTCTTTGGTAACTGTTCACCACACAAATGTATTTTTACTACACCAATGAATTTTTAACATGGAACAGAAAAGACAACAGTTAGAATCACAAAAATGAAAATTACACGTTGTACAGATTATTAGCGTCTTTTGCAACTGTAATGGAGGTCTTATGTGGACCAGATGAGTTTCGCTTTATTCTAAAGTATCTTCAACGGTCCCTGTAACAGTATGTTTTGATTTTGTCTGAAACTTTTGTTTTAGAAGATTAATAACTGGTCACATGCTTTGCTTACTGCTATAAGCACTTTTAATTCTTATCGTTACTCAAGTTTTTTTTTTTTTTTTTTTTTTTTTTAAGTAGGTTGTTTTCCAACAATGAATAGCATAGAGACAGAAGTGATGACACACTCTGCAGAACCTGACCATCATTTTGCAGGACAATGCTCAAGCACGTACAGTTGATTTGTTTGACTGATGGGGCTGCTAAGTGCTATACCACCTACTTCACTCCCCTGACTTAAGCCCTCGTAAGTTCAACTCGATTTCTAAACTGAAGGAAACACTTCACGACATTCGCTTCAGAACTGCTACAAATTCGTTGGCCAATAGACCGCGCCGCTCTAATTGTCAACACAACTGGCACTGCTAAGAGTATCCTACGACTTCCACATCGCTGGCAACGGGCTATACACAATGCTGGTGACTACATTGAAGGTCAGTAAAACTTTGAAACACATATCTATGTTGTACGAGATGTAAATAAATAGTTGACACTATTAAAGGTCCAACCCCCGTATTTGACACTTGTTAAGTCCCTCTGCAAACTAAAATAATCTTGGAAAAAACTAGTCTCCCAACGAACACTTGGACCTAGTTAGGTACAGTCGTGCTCAAAAGTTTCCGAACGACCTGAATTGCATTTCCCCTGATTCGAATGCAACCAACATAGCGCAGCTGTCTAGCAGGTCCTCTAATCGCCCCTCGGTACAGTCGTTTGACTATTGAAAATGGTTCCAACAAGACACCACTAGAAAACACTGCTCTGTGTCGCAATAACTCAAGATGTAAAGTAATACCAAGGTACTACAAGTATCAGGGAACATCTTATCACAGATAAGACGGTTCTTAAGCCTTGTAAGCTCACATTTACTGCAATATGTGACATACATGAAATGTTACCACTCTCATTATTACGTCAGATAGGTAATTCACGTAGTAAGTTCGTCGTATTCATGATTTCCTCTTCAAAATAACATACCGTACTTATTATTTAACACAAAATGACATTAAAAATTCACGTTATTCACGAGCATCTAGTTGAGAATATGTGTGAACTACAAATGACACGACGAACCGTCTCTTTCTGCATATGGATTCAAACCCAGGTCATGCAGACTGAGCAAAGACTTCGTGACTGACGGAAACTAACAGTTATTCCTGACTAGGCATGCAGAGAGCGATATACTTCGATTTTAGACAGTATCAGTTAGCAAATATCAAATTTAAATTACATAACGTAAACATTTTTAACGGACGCGAATTTCTACCCAGCATCTATTGTCCTTGTTAACGAACTACGAGAGATGTTAAATATCGCTACTTCACAAGAAACTTACTTGAAATGCCGTGAGGTAAAGCTTTGTGTTGGACAGGGATTCGATCCCAGAACCTAATTGGATTGTCATCGAAGCACAATCAACTGTAACATATCGGATTTTCTCGACAGCAGCTAGATGTTTTAACTGAAATGACGAGACGAAACATTAATTTTTTATTTCCCAGGACTCCAACCTGGCACCTATCGCTGTTATATTCTAGAGAAAACGAACGTTAAAAATGGATTTGTTACACCAGCAGCGACATGTGAGCATGTTTGAACTAGAAATAATATGACGAAAGAGTGCGGTGCTGACTGGGAATCGAACCCCACACATATCGTTGCTGACTGCACACAAAGAGACGTCAGCTACCAAATTTTTCTCCACCAGCAGCTCGGAATAACATCCTTGTATTTACAATGATTTCGCAAACAGTTCTGTGTCTCACTGGGACTCAAAAACGTCAGATATCGTTAGTGTTGACAACGAATGAAAATACATTAAAAATCAAAATTATTACCCACCAGCAGATAGGTTTTCTCATACTAGAGCTTGATAATACATAATGAAAGTTTTAGTACCGGGCATGATTCGAACCCTTTCACGCGCAATATGTGGAGATGTTGAGGAATCTGCAGTTACGAACAAACACCAAATTGCAGTCGAGCTGTATTGTCACGAAGGGATCAAATTCCGCGTTAAGGGCGGTCTGAGTTGCATTCCCAGTTCAGAACCAATTTTATCGACATACAGAAGCTCAAATAAAAGATGGAATAAGTGTTCTGTGACCCTACATAGAGCTTGTTTCGTCACTAGAAATAAATAACTAGTATAAGAACGGTTACTGTTGATAGAGCTTCTACGTGTCGCGACTCCTGACTTTATTGTGGTTTAACCTAACGTCTTCTTGGTAGAGAAGAAATATCACGTTTAACATGAATGTCAGACCACAATGCCATTATACCTTCTTCACTGGGCGTAGCCAGAAGAGAACAGAATCTGTCTCTCCTTATCAAAAATCATCAGCAGAAGTTGGAATCGAACCCAGACCATAAGTATATGAACCTAGCACCTATCCAAGAGACCACCAAATTCTCTCGTCGATGACTCATTTTTCCATCAGAACAATGTTGCGCCACACTGGATGAGAATTCTAACACACAGACTCCTTGTAGTGGTTTGCAGCATGTTCAGTACATTCATTTACTTGGTTGACCGAATCGCCATGAACTAGCTGCCTCGGCTGCCCAGTGCATACATTCGACTCTTTTTTGTAATCACCGAAATAAAATCACGTAACTGACACCTACACAGAACTGCCAACAGTGTAAGATGCACAAATTTAAATAGGTAGTGTTCCTTTCGACTTGAGCTACTCGATTGCGCTATCTGTTCGTTAAAAACGTCGTGCAGTGCAAAAGAAAAGCTGTAACTGGCAGTCTCACAGAGGTCTAGATCCGGCCAGATGCATTATCTCACAGCACTGGAGGCATTGTTGTTGAGTTCTGGAGGTGTTGTATCTATGTGTCAGCTAGTAGCGTAACTGTAAGCGTCGCGCAATGTTGACAAGAAGTCGCGAGTTTGGGCACATTCACTGCTACATTTTTTAAAACGCCATACTGCTGTCTGCTGAAGCTATCGATCTAATGGAACTTTGAACATAACTCCCTTCACTTCCCAACCCAAAATAGTCGCATGTGGAAAAAGGGCTAACTTCTGCGACATTTTGGTCTTTTCAGGTTTAATAGATGGCCAGGCTGCAGATGCATCTCTAAACTTTTGTATTATGTATGGGGAGAGCGCATCGTGTCAAAATACGTCAGAAAAGTATTTTCTACATTAGCTGTCATGTGGCAGTGGCATTTTATTCTTCATCAAACCTTGTTTGACAGCTTTAACTGAGAACAAGTTTTCTAAATGCATGTAATCAATAAACTGCATGTGCATTGTCACACTGTTATAGATAACATCAGAGAATTCGCATATATCGTCGATCATTAATTTCTCTCTCATGTTAACTAATGTTTTAACAACACTAAAAAAAACCATCCGAAAATTGTGCACTGTGTTATAAGAAATGAAATAAAACTACCCACGATAACCTTACGACGAACGTCTGTTTCAATAAAACTGAGTATCAATACACACGCGTGCCTCTATTGGCACGAATTAGTAAAATACTAATCACTTAGATTTCGATTGGGTCTGTGTTTGATTGGTATGCTGTGTCATACTCAAGTGGTATGCAAATGTGGCATTTCATAAATAAAGTTATGTATTCCTAGAAACCCAAAATTTGCTTGTCAGCAGCGGAAAGAGGCGTTACCTGTTGTGCAGCATTGTAAGTTTTTCACCATTGCACTATGAGCCGAAAGTATTTTCTTGCGATTTCTTTATCGATGTGTGATCTGACTGCTTGTAGCTTTTTCACAGAAGGGATGAAAACCTTAGAGTCAGCAATATTGGAACCGCAAACCATTACAGACGCTTTCTTACAGGTTAGCACGTTTCCACAGAGCTAGGGAAGAGGCATGCATCTACGTTTCCTCTTACGAGACCAGTAGTGGCTAGAACTCGTAAACCGCTTTTTAAAGGACGAGATTAGATGCGATTTCCACGTGCAACGACTGTCCTGGGCTGAAAACCGTAAATTATAATCTTCTGTTACAGCTCAAGCGTTAATAATAACTCAGATTATTCAATGGAAATGACGGAAAGAATCAGGTGAACTTTGAGGCTTAATTCCGTGCACACCAGGAAGTAACTCGTCGATCACAGAATTGCCAAATATACCTTGCCTTGTTGTCAAATCTCAGTTACATTACTAGCAGGAAGAAGACGAACCGATGTGATACTACAGTGGGCTGGGAAGTGACCATAGCTGACGTCTCAAAGACGCGGCTGCTACGGCCTGCAATACGTAATCCGTCTGATTCACATTTCTGTAACTGAGTTTAGGGACTGGAGCGTAGTTACTAATAATATTTAGAAAATACTGCTAACTAAGCTTCATAAATCAGTAACTCTCATAGTTGTTTTTATGTATCTTTCGTAAATGTACTCAAAACTAAGAAACTCATTGACGAACGTTTTTGTGCCTCGCCGATAGTCGAGCACAACAAGTATTAATCTAATCATATCATATTGCTGACTAGTCATGAAGAGACACGAATTACAGAAATTTTCGCCAATATCATAACCAAATCTAAACTTTAAAATAAAAGACAACAGTTTTGTAATAAACCGGGATTCCTGTAAAGACCCATTCGTCCCTGTTAACTAACCACGAAAGATGTGTGATATACCTCCATTCAGAAGGAAGAAAGCGTTCATGTATTTAAAGATGAGGCGCATAATGTGAAGTTCTGTCACGGAGATACGAACCCAACACGCAATAGGATTGTTAACTAAGTAAAATCAAATGTTACGTATCGGTTTTTCTTACCAGCTGCTAGATGTTTGAATCTAAAATAAGGATACAAATTTTTGTGCTTGAGCGACAATCGAACCGCACACCTACCGTCCTCCTTTATCGTCCGCAAACATAGCTTTAGTAGCACTTGCTTACTCACCAACAGTAAAATGTGTGCGTGTTTGACCAGTAATAACGACACCTATTGCAATTGTTGGCAACACATGAACAGACATTAAAAATGCACGTTAATTTTCACTAGCAGACTGGTATGCACGTGATAGGTCTTGAAATGAAATTATGAATATTTTTGTACTGGATCAAGATTCGGACCCACATACTTACCTTTGGAGGAGACCTAGAGAAGATTGCAGTCTTGGGAAAAGGAACGAAATGATTGAGCTATACTGTTCCGAGAGATTCAGATCCTCGAAAGATGGGATACGAATTCGAATCACAATCCAGCACCAAATTTTTCAACGTCTCTAGTTCAATCAAGTACAAGAAAAATAAGAGACCTGTTCCTTTAAATGGCTATCGTTTCATCAAATAAAATAAAATTTTCTAATGTAAGTAAGTTTACTGGAGACAGTATTTCTGTTTACCATGACTTCCGCCTATGTCATTTCCCAACGTAAACCGGCTCTGCCCAACTGGTAATGAAGTAACGTGATGTTTAATGCGGATTCTGGATTATAACGTCTTTCTCTTGACGATACCAGAGGTGAAGTAAATCCGTTTGTGCCTTTTAATAGTAAATGCCTGTACCCACGCATTGCACCTGTGATAGTTCGTTCCACCAGACCATTGTGACCACATTTCCCAGCCCCAGCACTGTGCTGTAACGGATGATGTGCTTAGCATACAGAATTAGTTACGGTGGAAAAAAATGCGAGTCTATTAAATACTTAAGTAGAAGCAATCTTCTGACGTAGAGATTATGCTATTCTCATGTCAGTAGGATGTAAAGACTCTTATAGGCATCATAGCCTCGATGTGAAGCCATTTTGAAATATTGACTAATTCAGCGAATTTCTTAGTTCGAGAAAATCCACTGTGAAGTGTGAAGTTACCGGATAATTCGATTATTACCGTCATTGTTACTATCATTTTCTTCATACCGTTGCTGGAACACATGTGCCTGAAGATCATTTAATGCCTTTTGGTCATTATAGAAGTAGTTGCCCAAGAAGAGGTTCTTTCCCTGTTTACGGAGTCCTTTCCATGTTAATATCAAACATCAGCAATTACTCGCAGATTACATTAAAATTAAAGTAATTGATGAAGACGTTAACTGATAACAAAAACGCGCTGCCTTTCTTAATTTACTTGCGCCTAGTAATGGCTGTCGAATACTGACAAACCAAAAGCGAAGGGATCTTACTTCCTTCCGTTATATGTCGCTGTCAGTTCTTCCACATGATTTGGTCGACGTGACCTGTTTCAACTTGTATATGGCAGAGAATGTTTTAGAAAATTGTTTTCCTTTGCAATAAACAGAAAGATTTTCATTGTAAGCTATCCAAGTTCGAAATTTTCGCATTATTAGTTCAAATTTAATATTCACTTCTATAATGTAGGAAAGTATTTCACAGTTGCAAAACCCGCATCCAACTCATTAACCTTATACTTAGTCGTTGACCATAAATTCTAGCTTAGAATGACACCAGTTTAAGTACCCTAATGTAGCGAAGACTGTTTGCCAGTGCTCTTTTTCACCGGAAATTATGTAATTCACTCATTGGGCTCCAATAGTACACTGTAACAGTAATTTCTGTGTGTATGCAATACATGCGGATTGTGGAATTTAGAGGTGCTCTCTCTTCCACTTCTATATACACTATGCCTGACATAAACGGGCCCTTTATCATTACAGGCCCTGGGCCGTGCAACATCATACTGACAACAGTAATGTGCTTATACTGACAGCCTCACTGTTAGTTTTAGCTGATTTTGTAATCATTTAAATAAAACAACATTACCTTCCAGTGGGAGACATTTCGTCCCCCTTTTCCTTGTGTGAAATTTGTCAGTAAGTTTTCTGCCTTCCAACCAGTGAAATGCGGCAGAGTACGGCCAGTAAACGATACACATACCACGATTTAGTGACGTTAAGACGATTTCTTTAAACATTGTCGTAGCTGAAGGAATTTAGTTTCTTCTTAAATCGTCTTACGCAGCAACGTTCACAGATATCTCAAATAGGTTGATAATCATTTTGAATACTTGGCAGTAGTGTACCCATTGGTGTTAAACTCGTTTTCAACCAATGATTCCCACAGCTACACGAACACTACTTGTGATAGCTCTCAGACAAAATACTTATGCAGTGCTATCAGACGAAACGATCGACCTGACACAAACTGTGGGAAGTTCGTTTTACAACCTTCGTACCTGGATAAAGAGCTTTTCCTATTCTTCATATACTTGATGCTAGGTTCATATACTTATGGTCTGGGTTCGATTCCAACTTCTGCTGATGATTTTTGATAAGGAGAGACAGATTCTGTTCTCTTCTGGCTACGCCCAGTGAAGAAGGTATAATGGCATTGTGGTCTGACATTCATGTTAAACGTGATATTTCTTCTCTACCAAGAAGACGTTAGGTTAAACCACAATAAAGTCAGGAGTCGCGACACGTAGAAGCTCTATCAACAGTAACCGTTCTTATACTAGTTATTTATTTCTAGTGACGAAACAAGCTCTATGTAGGGTCACAGAACACTTATTCCATCTTTTATTTGAGCTTCTGTATGTCGATAAAATTGGTTCTGAACTGGGAATGCAACTCAGACCGCCCTTAACGCGGAATTTGATCCCTTCGTGACAATACAGCTCGACTGCAATTTGGTGTTTGTTTGTAACTGCAGATTCCTCAACATCTCCACATATTGCGCGTGAAAGGGTTCGAATCCTGCCCGGCACTAAAACTTTCATTATGTATTATCAAGCTCTAGTATGAGAAAACCTATCTGCTGGTGGGTAATAATTTTGATTTTTATTGTATTTTAATTCGTTGTCACAACTAACGAAATCTGACGTTTCTGAGTCCCAGTGAGACACAGAACTGTTTGCGAAATCATTGTAAATTCAAGGATGTTATTCCGAGCTGCTGGTGGAGAAAAATTCGGTAGATGACGTCTCTTTGTGTGCAGTCAGCAACGATATGTGTGGGGTTCGATTCCCAGTCAGCACTGCACTCTTTCGTCATATTATTTCTAGTTCAAACATGCTCACATGTCGCTGCTGGTGTAACAAATCCATTTTTAACGTTCGTTTTCTCTAGAATATAACAGCGATAGGTGCCAGGTTGGAATCCTTAAAAATAAAAAATTAATGTTTCGTCTCGTCATTTCAGTTAAAACATCTAGCTGCTGTCGAGAAAATCCGATATGTCACAGTTGATTGTGCTTCGATGACAATCCAATTAGGTTCTGGGATCGAATCCCTGTCCAACACAAAGCTTTACCTCACGCATTTCAAGTAAGTTACTTGTGAAGAAGCGGTATTTAACATCTCTCGTAGTTCGTTAACAAGGACAATAGATGCTGGGTAGAAATTCGCGTCCGTTAAAAATGTTTACGTTATGTAATTTAAATTTGATATTTGCTAACTGATACTGTCTAAAATCGAGGTATATCGCTCTCTGCATGCCTAGTCAGGAATAACTGTTAGTTTCCGTCAGTCACGAAGTCTTTGCTCAGTCTGCATGACCTGGGTTTGAATCCATATGCAGAAAGAGACGATTCGTCGTGTCATTTGAAGTTCATACATATTCTCAACTAGCTGCTCGTGAATAACGTGAATTTTTAATGTCATTTTGTGTTAAATAATAAGTACGGTATGTTATTTTGAAGAGGAAATCATGAATACGACGAACTTACTACGTGAATTACCTATCTGACGTAATAATGACAGTGGTAACATTTCATGTATGTCACATATTGTAATAAATGTGAGCTTACAAGGCTTAAGAACCGTCTTATCTGTGATAAGATGTTCCCTGATACTTGTAGTACCTTGGTATTACTTTACATCTTGAGTTATTGCTACACAGAGCAATGTTTTCTAGTGGTGACTTGTTGGAACCATTTTCAATAGTCAAACGACTGTACCGAGGGGCGATTAGAGGACCTGCCAGACAGCTGTGCTACGTGGGTTGCATTCTAATCAGGCGAAATGCAATTCAGATCGTTCGGATACTTTTGAGCATGACTGTACATGGAACTCTTCTGTCCCATATCACTTTTTTCCAACATCGGTCAGCTTAACAAAAGAAATCTGTTAGTACAAATGCAATACTGGTTGTGCATGAAGACCGTTTTGGAGCTTTTGTTTTTAATACGTATGTAAAATAGGGTTGTAATCATGAAAGGATTAGTCTCTAAGGACGTTTTAAACATTACAGATTCTGAAGTTGATTTTATAGATTCAGTCAATTTTTTCATCGTTATGTGGTCTAATATGAATATGTGGTGACCTGAAATATAAGGTTTCTCACAATGGCAAAACCGCACTATTATGAAGCTCTACTGGAGCTGTTTCTTTATCTTTGTTAAAATTATTTTGTGTTGTAGTAAGCGGCACTGTCCCAGTTACCGCAATACCAGTAATCAGCTGGTCATGTGCATAAGATTTACTTAATATTAATTTTAAATTGAATGTTCTCTCAAAATTATGGAAATGTATGTGTGCCCGAACGCACACACACACACACACACACACACACACACACACACACATGCACACAAGCATATTATGGAGTACGCAGAGGATTCGTTCGCTTGTCGAATGTCACCTGTCTGCAAAGTTAACGCAATTAAGATTTTCCTCTCTTCAAAAATTATAGCTAAAATGGAATTTCGTGAAAGCTACGACGCTAGCAATTTCATTGGTGCGAAATGTAGCTGGTTACCCACTGCCTGTGCCTCAAAACTATCGAACATCTTGTTCAGGAGATTGTGTTTTGACTTCGATGAACAGTCGCAGCTGTGTGGGAAGCGCAGCTGAAAGAATGCAGTCTATTTGTAAAGTTTTTAGAGCAAATATGTCAAAGTTTCACTTTGTGTGTACTACTTAACTAGTAACACCACAAATACTCATTCAAATTCAGAGCGTTAGTCTAAATGACGATCCCAGTTACTTCCAAAGTATCAGCAAGTGTTTTCTGCCCATCCATGTTTAATGAGAAGATTTGTTTACAAATTTAAAGTTAGCAGCTATCAATCGTTTTTGTAAGGCATTGCACTGTGCCATTAGTACACAGAACTGTGGTATTAGAGGAGATTAAGACGATGCAGGAGCGTGGTATAATAGAAGGGTTCACCATTTGCTACAACAGACCAGTTTTAATAGATGGGTGTGCATAATACTTGGAGTTCTCCCTGGTCCCAGTTGCTCTTCTAAAGGGGCCACTAAAACTATTACCAGTTCTCTTTAACAAGTGAAGTCATTAACACCCAACGAAGAGATTGCTGTTATAACAAAAGAACAACCTGACATAAAGTTATTGATCGCTGACACTACTTGAATTTTTTAACGTTAATGGCTCTACAGACTCACTAACAACCTCGAAAACAGCGAAAATGTACGATGAAACCAGACAACAGCGACTTCTGTTCAAATTTGTAATATACACTATGGAAACTGTAAAACTGCATATGTCTATTTGCTACGAAACACGTTATCCGAAACATTCTTAGCTTCTGCAGTTGACAACTTCCCGAAATTCTAATATATATACTGGATGTTTGACTAAATGTGTTTTCCCCTGTAAGTTATGAAGTAGTAGGCATCGAAATATTAATGTGGTAGGTCACCATAAGAAACGTTACACTGTCTGCGGAGTTATGAACATAGTTTATTGTGTTACTATCCAAAGAGTTACAGCAAAAAGATACAATTTTTAAATGGAACAATAGTTGTTTCTATCATGCACTGGTTTCAATAACGCCAGCTGTGTATACATCAATTTAAATTACATTCCTATCACTTTTAGTTTGGGAGCTACAACCCTTCAAAGTTTCGGGAGCAGATACCACACGCTGTACATAATACATGGCTGTGTGGTGGGTGATGAAGGTTATGGCGGTGGGAAGTAGATTTAAATGACATGTTCAAATGTATGTCCATGTTCCTGAATGCACAATGCAATGCGCCTTCTAAAAGGTCTGCGGACGAGGTGTAACATCGCCGGTCTCACGATGCAACATGCGTCCTTGATGCGCCGTTTTAGATCTGGGGATGTGGGCTCAGTGACATAAACACGATCCTTTAGATATCCCCATAAAAAGAAATCTAACGGTGTTAAACCGGGTGACCTTGTGGGCCATGAATGAGGACCATGCCGCATTGTGCATTCAGGAACATCGACACATATTTGAACATCTCATTTAAATCTACTTCCCACCGACAGAACATCCATCACCCACCATACAGCCATGTATTATGTACAGCATATGGTATCTGCCCCTGAAACTTTGAAGGGCTGTAGCTCCCAAACTAAAAATGATAGGAATGTAATTTAAATTGATATATACACAGCTGATGTTACTGACTCCAGTGCGTGATAGAAACAACTATTTTTCCATTTAAAAAATTGTATCTTTTTGGTGTAACTGTTTGGATAATAACACCATAAACTGTGTACATAGCTCCGCAGACAGTGTAAGGTTTCTTATGGTGGCCTACTGCAATAAATATTTCCGTCGCCTATTACTTCGTAACTTACAGAGGCAAACACATTTAGTGAAACACCCTATTTTTTTGAATGAAGACACTACTCCAAATATTGATAATGTACAAATGTAGATTACAACTGATGCTATAGTAAGAAGTACAGTACCTACGTTTTTCGCGGAGCTCGCTGTTCGACTATGACACAAGCACAGGTTTTAATACAATTAACACGAAGGGAATATTTACGTTTTACGTGAAGTTTTCGACGTAAGTTTTCGATACGGAATCAAGAGATATACGTCATTACATGTGGACACAAAGAAAATGCCGAAAGTAGGCTTATTTATGTAAATGTGTGTAATAAAGGTATGATATGTGTGGTTTCACGGCACCTTCAACATATGTATGACAAACATGAATACCTTAGCGACAGTAAACACCAGTGAAAAGAAAGAAAATTGCGGAGCACAACAAAGCACGCCTTCCATGTGAGGCGGCGGTTAGGAGTGGAATGCCCAGAGATGATAACCTGCAGAAGTATGAAATGTGATTTTCGAGAAGAAGTTTACATATAAAGTGGGCTGCTGATATATTTTAAGAAACTGCATAAGATAAGCTCTACAAACACAAGATATATACAAGTCAGTAGAAGGAGAGATATACTTACTATGTACCTACTTACTATGTACATACCTACATGTTTAGTTTGTCGTTGATGCTACATCAGAATATTTTATGATCTGAAGATGGCAGTAGCCGAAACCGGTAATAGTGAAGTGCAAAAGTTCGTCTGATCAAGAAGGACCTGCAAAGTATAGTGGCAAAATATGATCACAAACTCATTTTCAGACTTTATGTCATCAATTAATATACTCATGTGACATAAAGTAAGCATTCAGAAACTGTTAATTAGGCAAGATTGGGCTCTGCAGAGAAGAAAATTGTAGATACTGAAAAACAATGAATTACACATATATAAAAAATTACACAGGGGGTACTAAAAAAAGTGGCCAAATTCACAAAAACATTCCTCACACGTAGAGGAATAAAGTGTGTTATTTGATCATGGGTCTAAAATTCTTTATTCTCTATTTTTCTTCATAATCGCATTAGTCACGGTTAACACACAGAAACAGAATGTATCAGGCTTACATGAAACGTTTTCTTGCATGAAATGTTCAAAATATGCTTTTGGTTACGTTTGGTTAGAAGGTACAGTAATTTGTAATTCTTGTGTTCACCGCAAGAGTTTGTTGTTCCAATTGAACGAAGGTGCTATTCGACCGCATTGTTATTGCACCCGGGAGTGAGGGTGCTTCGGTCGGCTTACCGTGTGCTTTAATCGTGAGTTTTTATCGCGATATTTCACGAGGATACAATGTATCACCAGACAGCAAACGCACAACTTTCAAATCATTCACAATGCTATACGTTTTCCGTAGTCACGGTGTACTTTTTTACCGGAACATCACCGGGTGTTTCCGATAACTACCACGAGAGACCAAGTGCAATAATGTTCATGGTCGGCTAGTAATGCTGACATCACCTAGCTGGTGTTCATGACGGAACTGGTTTTCTGTACAGTGCAATGCAAATGCACTCAAACATGGAGTTAGCTGATGCCCAGTTGCTGTACGGATTAGCAGACGACAATGGCTGTGGCGCTCAGCGCCTGCGTCGGGAGAGATTTCCAGAACGACGGTGCTCCGACAGGAGAATGTTTGAAGCAACTGATCATCCTCTTAAGGGAGCGTGGTATGTTTAAGCCTACTACTCGTGACTGGAGGAGGCCAAGAATGACGAGGAAATGTCAGCAGGAGGAGCAAATTCTTCGTGCAGTTAACGTCAACCCTAGTGTCAGAGTAACACCATTGGTTGCAACAAGTAATGTTGACCGCATGGCTGTCTAGAGAGTGCTGCATCCGTACCATATACAGTATACTGACATGCACTATCAGCAGCTGAATTTTCCTGCACAGGCACACTTCTGCAAACTGTTTATCCAAAACTGTCAACCCTCACTTTAGTGCAAATATGCTTTTCACGGCTAAGGCTTCATTTCAACATGATCCGATAACAAATTTTCATAATCAGCACCTATGGGATGCCGAGAATCCTCCAGAAATTATGTAGTCACTCCAGCAACGAAGATTTTCTATCAACGCTTGGGCTTGCATTATTGATGACTATTTCGTAGGGCTTCATGTTCTTCCACTCAGGCTCAACTGAGAAACTTACCATGCTTTCTTAGAGAATACTCAACGTATTCTGCTAGAGCATGTTCTTTTACTAGTGCGACAAAATATGTATTTCATGCGAGATGCAGCTCCTCGTCATTTCATTGATAACGTTCGTAGGCTTCTAAATACCAGACTCCGTGGAAAATAACAGGTAGATGTGGACTAATTCGTTGGCTTCCAAGCCCTCCGGGCTCACTTGACTATTATATGTGTGGGTATTTCAATGACCTTTGAAACCTTCCTGTCTCCTCTATATCTCTTTTGTTACGCAACATTCCCTTCTACAATAACCTATGAAACCTTCTCTTAGGGTTTCTACCTCGTGCTTAATAATAAAAAATGAAATCTTCCCTTTGAAATTAATTCTCTTTCTCAATAATAGTAAGTGCAATCTTCTCATACAAATTTAAATGTTGCTTATTAAAAGTGATTTGCTGATTATTTTGAGGAAACATAGAATGTGTCGTCGTCGTGGCCCTCAGTCGTTACCTGCAATAACCGAAAACTGTTCCTCACCTTTTTTTACTGTTACCGGAACGCCATCTGATTGCTACATCGAACTGCGACATGAATATACTTACTCTGTTTTACTATACTCTATTAGCTGCTGGTGGGCTGTCATAATAATTGGCTGTATTTATTACCAAAGCTGACGTTATTCTTTAATAGCAAAGCTGACGTTATTCTTTAATTAATTGGACTGAAGTTACGTAATTCATAGTTAAACTTTTTCTTGACAACAATAAAATTTAGCAAAGTCTTACGTTGATGGTTTCTGGGATGGATTATAATCAGTAATGCAATATTGCTGGCAAAAATTAATTATATTCTGAAAATGATTATTCAAATATTTACTCTTGGTAATGAAATGATTTGACAAACATTCAAATGGGACTTACTTTTTACAATAATCTAACAACTAGCATTCCGCAAACATACCTTCAGTAGTTTTGAGTTTCTCAAAAAATTAATTCAATAATATTAGTTCCTCTTAAGATAATAGTTAGCTGATGTCTCTATACATCCGTTTATAATCTCTTGTAAATCATAGCTGGTGGCTGGCAGGCACACCGCTCCTCTCAGCCTCTCGCTTCAGACCTGCTGCCAGCCGGGGTGGCCAAGCGGTTAAAGGCGCTACAGTCTGGAACCGCGAGACCGCTACGGTCGCAGGTTCGAATCCTGCCTCGGGCATGGATGTGTGTGATGTCCTTAGGTTAGTTTGGTTTAAGTAGTTCTAAGTTCTAGGGGACTGATGACCTTAGAAGTTAAGTCCCATGGTGCTCAGAGCCATTTGAACCTTTTTTTTTTTTCAGACCTGCTACCGACACGCTTCACTTCTCGCTTACTACTGACTTCCTACGAACGCTAATGTGCGGTCTCTCCCGCCAACAATGCTTTCTGGTGCAGACAATCACTGTTACCATTACAAAACGTATAAATGCGCGGTCTCTCCTGCTTTTTTCTTAAAATTTATCCATACGCGGTCTCTTCCGCCCTTTTTAAAATTATATCAATGTGCCGTGTTTCCTGCCAACAATACTTTGGTGCAGACATTCCCTGCTACCACAATTATTTCCAAAATGACAAATATTAATTATTTCTACTTAATCCTATTAATAAAATATAAACATCTTCCATAAATTGTGTTTTGACAATAGACAATAGGAATATACACGTGTTACACCTTGTGTATGGAACCCCGACGCATGTATCCTTGCCAACGAAGGGCAATTTGAACATTTCATTTAGGAAACTGTTTCATACTGTGCTGATACGACATTTTCCTGTATGTTTCCCATGATTAATGTTTTGAAGAGCTCTATAAACTAAGTTGTAACATGGAAATAAAGCGTTCCCGATCCCACGTCTATATATTTTCTTCACTTAGGTGTGAAGAATGTTTCCTGAATGTATGGCCATACCTTTTTGTTACTTCCTGTATAGTTGTGCCA
This sequence comes from Schistocerca cancellata, assembly GCF_023864275.1. Classification (NCBI taxonomy): domain Eukaryota; kingdom Metazoa; phylum Arthropoda; class Insecta; order Orthoptera; family Acrididae; genus Schistocerca; species Schistocerca cancellata. Next base: position 1,034,254,770 of record NC_064626.1, read on the forward strand.
TTGTTTAGAGAATATTGTGGGATTAAATAAAATCTTGAATGGTTTAAAAATACATAACTGGGAAAAAATTAGTACATCTGAAAAAAGGACGCTGATTTTGCTATGATGGCGGAATATCTACATCTACATCTACATCTACATCCATACTCTGCAAGCCACCTGACGGTGTGTGGCGCAGGGTACCTTGAGTACCTCTATCGGTTCTCCCTTCTATTCCAGTCTCGTATTGTTCGTGGAAAGAAGGATTGTCGGTATGCCTCTGTGTGGGCTCTAATCTCTCTGATTTTATCCTCATGGTCTCTTCGCGAGATATACGTAGGAGGGAGCAATATACTGCTTGACTCTTCGGTGAAGGTATGTTCTCGAAACTTTGACAAAAGCCCGTACCGAGCTACTGAGCGTCTCTCCTGCAGAGTCTTCCACTGGAGTTTATCTATCATCTCCGTAACGCTTTCGCGATTACTAAATGATCCTGTAACGAAGCGCGCTGCTCTCCGATGGATCTTCTCTATATCTTCTATCAACCCTATCTGGTACAGATCCCACACTGCTGAGCAGTATTCAAGCAGTGGGCTAACAAGCGTACTGTAACCTACTTCCTTTGTTTTCGGATTGCATTTCCTTAGGATTCTTCCAATGAATATCAGTCTGGCATCTGCTTTACCGACGATCAACATTATATCATCATTCCATTTTAAATCACTCCTAATGCGTACTCCCAGATAATTTATGGTATTAACTGCTTCTAGTTGCTGACCTGCTATTTTGTAGCTAAATGATAAAGGATCTATCTTTCTGTGTATTCGCAGCACATTACACTTGTCTACATTGAGATTCAATTGCCATTCCCTGCACCATGCGTCAATTCGCTGCAGATCCTCCTGCATTTCAGTACAATTTTCCATTGTTACAACCTCTCGATACACCACAGCATCATCTGCAAAAAGCCTCAGTGAACTTCCGATGTCATCCACCGGGTCATTTATGTATATTGTGAATAGCAACGGTCCTATGACACTCCCCTGCGGCACACCTGAAATCACTCTTACTTCGGAGGACTTCTCTCCATTGAGAATGACATGCTGCGTCCTGTTATCTAGGAACTCCTCAATCCAATCACACAATTGGTCTGATAGTTCATATGCTCTTACTTTGTTCATTAAACGACTGTGGGGAACTGTATCGAACGCCTTGCGGAAGTCAAGAAACACGGCATCTACCTGTGAACCCGTGTCTATGGCCCTCTGAGTCTCGTGGACGAATAGTGCGAGCTGGGTTTCACATGACCGTCTTTTTCGAAACCCATGCTGATTCCTACAGAGTAGATTTCTAGTCTCCAGAAAAGTCATTATACTCGAACACACCTGGGGAATAGCGGATGTACTGATAACGGTTTCAATGTCGGCAGTAGATAGCGTAGTGGCATAACTACCAAAGTGTCGTCTGTTTGTACCCTTTAATAGGGAATGCTACAGTTCGAAGGCTCAGCGTGGTACAAACGTGTGAAGCAAGCAGGCTACCACGCTATGGTGACGCACTAGTGCTTCCTACAGCGAACTGAGCGCGTTTCAAAAAGGTCAAATTGTCTCCTTCCGGGTGGTGGGATGGTTCCGACGGAGAATTTCCACACAAGTGGGGCGTTCCATATCAGATGGGCAAAAATGCTGGTATCAGTGGTCACGTGAACATTCTCACACCAGTAGACGAGGTTCTGGACGTCCACGCAGCACAGACACCTGCCAGGATCGTCACATTGTAAGGGCAACAGTGGCAGACAGTACAGCTGCTAGAGACCAAACAAGAGTGCTTGTGAGTCCCGACGCTCAACAGGAACTGTTGCGAACCGGTTATTAGCAGTGAAACTGTGGGCACGCACACTTCCAGCCCGTCTTGTGCTCATGTCACAGCATCTTCGTGCACTATTGGAGTGGCGCCATCAGAGGATCACTTGAAAGATGGAATGGCCCACCGTGGTTTTCAGCGATGCAAACATATCCTGCCTGGATGCAAGAGATGGTCGTTTGCTCTTACGACGTAGACCTGATGAGCGCTGGACTCGTTCAAGACACACGCCTTACGGTCTTCGGTGTGATGAGCTACAATTCTCGTTGACCTGTGGTGTTTGTGAAGCGGACGCTAACCGGCGCTCAGTACGGGCAGAACTTTGTTAAACCAGTTCTTCTGCCATTCTTGCAACAGTAAGGTGATGTGTTATTCCAGCAGGATAACGGTCGCCCACACACTGCCCTTGAAACTCAACACGCTCTGCATGACGTGCAGCAACTTCCCTTGGCAGCACGATCTCCGCGCTTGTCTTAAATCGAGCATGTGTGAGATATGAAGGGACGACAAGTGACTCGTGCGACTCGTCAACCAACAAATCTTCAGAACTACGTAAACAGGCTGAGCGGGCGCGTGGCCTAACTATCCCAGGACAGTTTTCGCCATTAGTACGATCGACTGGATGCCAGAGTCAGCTCCTGCATTGCCACCCGTGGTAGCTACACCACATATTAATGTGGGTGTTTGAGCGTGGGTCGATACCTGGTACCTCAAAACTTCTCGTGCTATCAATCTGTAAATGTAATACTTTCATGTACTCAGTATGCACTATTGCAACAATAAATGATGAGTGAATTGGAAACCTCTAAAAGATGTACTATTTTTTTCCGACAGTGTAGTTGAAAAACTGTTGGCTAGAAAAGTAATTCAGTGAATATTATCTGCAACGAATCACCTGCTCATCCTGTATTTGCAAAATTATAAAACTCTGTAAACTCGTACTCGTACCTTGAATTGAGTGCTAAATTTTGTCATATTTCTGTGGCTGAAGTGGCGAGGCAATGGCCCAAAACCAGTTCAGACTTGCTTAGTAAAATTTTATTTGTTCTCTAACGAGCGTTTCTACTGCTGTTGTACTACTGGTCGTACTAATAGTGGTAGAGCTGCAAGCAGTTCTCATAATGCAGATACTGTTAAATATTTTAATGACTGATAATTATGACTGTAAAGACTTTAAAAGCAAGTCAACCTCAAAGTATTAGTAGCACATGTACACGGAACTTGAGTCATTGTAAACATGGAAAGCCTAGGACATTTAATTTGTATTATTGTGAAATACGACGTCATTGCAATATACTGGTTTTGTTTTTTATCTGTCGTTATCGATAACATGCTTATCCGAATAAGGTTTCGCAAAACTTTCCTTAAATTTTCGGACGAATAGCACGTTTGTTTCCCACACTATTCGAAATATATGCACATTTTTTGTAGTTGATGTGCCTCATTAACCCGTGAAGCACACAAATTGCACATTTATTTCTGTTTTTATTTCTCAGCCAAGTCTTGATTTCGCGAAAACAACTTCCGTTGCTAAGTTAAAGAAAACAACCGTGCAGACCGCTCGAACCTAGGTTCACGATCACCTCTCAGGTTCTTGTTTTCTTCTCTTTGATTGATGTTATGTAACGCTGATGAATACTTTCAAGGCTTATTGCAGTTATTAAGTAATTACCTCTCGATGCTCTAATTTTGCACATGGCAGCCTTTCACTGCGGCTCATAACTGGAATACTACATCGTTCACAGATTAAGAAGTGAGAAATATATGGTGGTTTGTTGTTAATAACGAATATGATCACATCGAAACTGAAATGTATTTCTTAGTGTAGTCTCCCTTAATCTAAATTAAATAATATCCATAATTTTAATTTTCCTCAGATACGAAATTTGTATATGTCTCCGGAAGACACTCGTTCACTGCAGTGATTATCACTTTTCTCGCCAAAAATTTCTTCAGGCACACTATTTTTTCAAATTGTGAAGCAAATAAAAAGTACGAAAGGTGAAGTTGTGCAACAAGATAGGTGGAAAATTGTTTTGAAAGGCAGTCGTTGGTATGTTATTCATTCTGTTTATTTGAACAAGTTTACAAAACTGTTGCACTTCCTAAAAAAGCTCACAAGACCTACGACTATCATCAGTCACTCCCTTAAAAGGGCAGACTGATCACTTCTGAGGGCAGTAGGTGGTGTACTGCCGGTACTAGGTGGTCGCGTGTCCTCCACCTCTGACCTAACAAGTAATTCAGTGAAGTACACTGATCGTATGTGCCAGTCGGTTGTACGGATTGAGTGCACCGTGTCAGAATGGCAGAAAGGAACTGCAGTGGTTGTAATACATGCTAACCGACGGGGAGTAACACTCCTTGTCAATGATAGTCGGATTGAAGCCCGAGAGGAATTGCTGCAGTTCTACATCACGAGGATCTGACAAGGGTTATCCACCATACGTCGCTCTCTGATACGGTCTAAACTGCGCAGGTTGATACAAGGATGAATATAGAGGGACACCTGAACTGATAAGCCAAAAAATCATGACCACCTGCTTAATACCCTCTTCGTCCTCCATTGCAACGAAATACATCAATGATTCTGGATATCAGGGATCCGACAGTTTGTTGGTAGATTTGTGGAGGTATGTGGTATTAGATGTCCACGCACAGGTCACGTAATTCGCATACTTAACTGGCCGCTGATCTGCGTACGCGGTGGTTGCACCCGACAGCGAGCCAGATAGGTTCCATGGAATTTGAATCAGGGTGGATTCGATGGCAGAGGCTTCAACGTGAGTTACCAATAATACTCCTCAAACCACTGTAACACGGTTCAGGCTCCGAGACAAGGACAATTACACTGCTGAAAGACGACATCGTCATCGGGCAAGACATCAGTTGTGAGGGGATGCAGGTGGTTAACAGCTGTCAGCATGTCTTCGATTACTACTATAGCTCTCATGCAACCTCAGGTGAGTATCTTCCATACCATAACTCTACTTCCACCATGTTGCGTCCGTGGCACATTGTAAGCTTCAAGCCCCCGATTATCTCGATGATGGCGTTTGTGTAGCAAAAATGTCACTCGAAGAGTCGACACGTTTCCATTGACCGACGGTGGAACCCCGATAGTCCCGTACCCAGTGCAATCGTAATTGACGACGTCATTGAGTCAACATGTGACCACTTAGGAGTAATCTGCTGCGGATCTCGGTATTCAGCAATGTACGATGAAAGGTGTGCTCGAAAACACTTGTGCGTGCACCAGCGCTCTGCTCTTTCGGCAGAGATGCAGCAGAGCATACGAGCATCCGAACCCCAAGTTGTCTGTGTTCTGTGGAAGAGTCGTTGGCGCCCAATCATTTAGCGCCTGGTGGTAGTTTCACTGCCTTTCTGTTTCCGTAGATGCTCACGACAGTAGCACGTGAACATTCCACCATCTTCGCCGTTTTCGAGATACCCGTTCACAGGCTCTATGTACTAGTAATCAGTCCTTTGTCAAAGTCGCTTATCTCAATGGATTTTCTCATTTGCAGCCCTCATCTTCACTACGGTGATCGCCTGTCCATGTCTGCTCCACTTTCGTGCTCACAACGCCAAAAGGCGAAATACAACGTCGCGATGGTCACTGGTCATAATGTTCTGGCTTAAACTGTATTTTGGCTTGTGCACTAATACAAGCCCACATCTCGTGGTCGTGCGGTAGCGTTCTCGCTTCCCACGCCCGGGTTCCCGGGTTCGATTCCCAGCCGGGTTAGGGATTTCCTCTGCCTCGTGATGGCTGGGTGATGTGTGCTGTCCTTAGGTTAGTTAGGTTTAAGTAGTTCTAAGTTCTAGAGGACTGATGACCATAGATGTTAAGTCCCATAGTGCTCAGAGCCATTTGAACCACTAATACAAAGTAGCTTCCGAGAACCTGACGGTAAAAGTTTCATCGTGATTTCATCACGCTACCCGCGCGGCATAAAAAGAAGTGCGTTTGTAGCACAGTGGGTAAAATTACAGTTTCTAAATTTTGCTCTTCGTGTTTAAATCCAATCTTACGTTTTTTATTCTCTCGCTGCCGCGGAAGTATATGACATCAATATATTTATGACATCGTCGAATATAATGGAATAAATAGCAGAAGAAATAAAGATTTAAAATCTTGTTAAAAACAGACAATGGACAGAGATGAACACCATCCAGAAAGCAGCGGCCACCAGAACCATCAGTTCCTCGACAAATGTTTTCTGCCTTACGTAAACATGGAGCACATTATTGAGTTGTGGGATGGACAGTGTCCTCAGCTCGTGGTCGTGCGGTAGCGTTCTCGCTTCACACGCCCTGGCTCTCGGGTTCGATTCCCGGCGGGATCAGTGATTTTCTCTGCCTCGTGATGACTGGGTGTTGTGTGATGTCCTTAGGTTAATTAGGTTTAAGTAGTTCTAAGTTCTAGGGGACTGATAACCATAGATGTTAAGTCCCATAGTGCTCAGAGCCATTTGAACCATTTTGAATTTGGATGGACAGAACGATCCCTTATTCAACGATGGACTGTTTGTCTATGAAATTGGAATACTCACATGTTAATTGAAAGTGATCCCGCCAAAGTGTTTGCCCCGTTATGTGTAACCTGTGAGGTTTAATTTTACTGACTGGTGAAGAATTACATTCACAGCTTACAGAAGTGCCATACGTTCCTCGCGCAGCAAAGGGAAATCACAAGTGGAAGCGAGACAATAAAAGTACACTCCTCGATCCATAATCAACTGAAGATTCCAACTTTCGAGAAAATGGGTGGTTAACCGCGAAATTATCTCCAAACCGCAAGTTTGTTTTCCTAGTGATATTCACACATAAAAATTTGACCGTGATATGTGTGCCTTCGTATTTGGTTCATGGTGCTCTGAATTTTATGCTTTGAACGCCTTTATGAACGCAGTGATTCAACTGAAGCACAGAAGTAAAGGTCAAAGCCAAAAGCGAAATACTAGAATTTTCATGCTTTTAGTTTTCCATTACTGCCAATTGTAAAATATCTGTGACGATACAGTCTGTTTTAGTAAGATTTGAGTAATTCCGTTGTATTTTACGATGTCACCAAAAATACTGATGTGACATACTTCCGCGACATCAAAGCGTAAGATAATTTCAAAACTGTGATTTTAGCCACTGCACAACCAGCTCACTTGGTTATACGGCGTGCAAGTGGACTACTGCAGTGGCGTTTAATGTTACACCGTCACTTTACCAAAACCTATTGATTGTTGGGTCCCAGGCCGAAATAAAGGTCCCTTTATCTTCAACATTTTCCCGTCATACCGAGTTGCGACCGTGTGAGATAGCGACCTATGACGGGTTCCCGTCGTCGGTCAACATTTAGAAGTAAGATGCATTTAATGGCCATTTGGGCGGCGTACCTTGCAGAAGGCCATTTCTCGCAGTGGCAAGGAAGAAACTAACAGTAGCCTACTGGAGACTCAAGTATGGTCTGACGAAGCGAAGTTTAGAATCTTTTCAGATGATGTCAGTGAGGCGTTCAGTCGGCCGTTCGTGGAAATCGTGGTTCAGGCAGTTTGTGATGCTGTGCTGTTGTTTTCTGTATCATGGCTTGGGATCACACATTCTAAATTACCATGAGCATGAACCCGGATGTTTATTTCAACATTCTCGGTGACAGAGGGTTCCCATTTCTCCTACGCGTTCCTGATAAGTGTGATGTGGACTGCTGTCTTCCAAGGTGGCAAAGCCACCTTCAGAAGTCTGAAGACATGCATTTCCATATAACACTGTATCGCACCTCGACTGATGCGCTGAACTAGGAGATCTGTATCACGAACAAAGTCTCGGGACTATTTCGCACAGCAGGTGAAACGTAGCAATCAACATCGCCGCCGTTTGGCAATACTACGACATGCAATCATCAACGAGTAGTCCAATTGGGTATGGCGTATCTGAAAAAAACATTTAACTCTGTAAAGGACAACGTCATTGTTCCTCCACGGTTATCTCTTACCTAACAAGTACTTACTTTATTACGTATCGATAAATATAATAAAGTAAATACTTGTTAATTAAACAACAGCAGAGGGGAAACCATGATCTTGTCCTTTAACAAATTCACGGCTGTTGTACCCTACACGACGGAAATGATCGATTTTGGCTCTCTTTCTCGCTGAATTGACATATGTAAATTGCAGGTGGTTAGGGGGAATAAGGAAAGGAAAGGGGGAGGGGACCACTGATGTAAGCTGGATCGGCACCTTACGCGGAATCAATGCTGACGAGTGGAAATGTGTACTGGACCGGGATTCGGACCCGGGATCTCCTGCTTACCAGGCAGGTGCGCTAACCACTGCGCCATTCGGGACACAGTGTTATCGTAACTGCGCGGATTATCTCAGCGCGCCTCACGGCCGACCCACATTCCCTTCGAGCGCCACATACCCGCAGTCTCTGTACATTTCCTCCAAGCTCGCTACTCTTAGATTCCCACAGGAGGTCGGACGTACTTATGCATCCGCACAGAAGAAGGAGGATCCGTTCCCTACCTAGGCCAGTTACACTACTGGCCATTAAAATTGCTACACCACGAAGATGACGTGCTACAGACGCGAAATTTAACCGACAGGAAGAAGATGCTATGTTATGCAAATGATCAGCTTTTGAGAGCATTCACACAAGGTTGGCGCCGGTGGCGACACCTACAACGTGCTGACATGAGGAAAGTTTCCAATGGATTTCTCATACACAAACAGCAGGTGACCAGCGTTGCCTGGTGAAACGTTGTGACGCCTCGTGTAAGGAAGAGAAATACGTACCATCACGTTTCCGACTTTGATAAAGGTCGGATTGTACCCTATCGCGATTGCGGTTTATCGTATCGCGACATTGCTCTCGCGTTGGTCGAGATCCAATGAGTGTTAGCAGAATATGGAATGGGTGGATTCAGGAGGGTAATAAGGAACGCCATGCTGGATCCCAGCGGCCTCGTATCACTAGCAGTCGAGATGACAGGCATCTTATTCGCATGGCTGTAACGGATCGTGCAGCCACGTCTCGATGAGTCAACAGATGGGGACGTTAGCAAGATAACAACCATCTGCACGAAGTTCGACGACATTTGCAGCAGCATGGACTATCAGCTCGGAGACCATGGCTGCGATTACCCTCGACGCAGCATCAGAGATAGGAGCGCCTGCGATGGTGTACTCAACTACGATCCTGGGTGCACGAATGGCAAAACGTCATTTTTTCGGATGAACCCAGGTTCTGTTTACAGCATCATGATGCTCGCATCCGTCTTTGGTGACATCGCGGTGAACGCACATTGTAAGCGTGTACTCGTCATCGCCATACTGGCGTATCACCCAGCGTGACCGTATGGGGTGTATTGGTTACATGTATCGGTGACCTCTTGTTCGCATAGACGGCACTTTGAACAGTGGACGTTACATTTCAGATGTGTTACGACCCGTGGCTCTAGCCTTCATTCGATCCCTGCGAAACCCTACATTTCAGCAGGATAATGCACCACCGCATGTTGCAGGTCCTGTACGGTCCTTTCTGGATACAGAAAATGTTCGATTGCTGCCCTGGACAGCACATTCTCCAGATCTCTCACCAACTGAAAACGTCTGGTCAATGGTGGCCGAGCAACTGGCTCGTCACAACACGTCAGTCACTACTCTTGATGAACTGTGGTACCGTGTTGAAGCTGCATGGGCAGCTGTACCTGTACACGCCATCCAAGTTCTGTTTGACTCAATGCCCAGGCGTATCAAGGCCGTTATTACGGCCAGAGGTGGTTGTTCTGGGTACTGATTTCTCAGGATCTATGCACCTACATTGCGTGAAAATGTAATCACATGTCAGTTCTAGAATAGTATATTTGTCCAATGAATACCCGTCCGAAAGAACAGACACCACGCATTTATATAATCAACTGACGACATTATCAAAGTGGCGACACACCGTACTAACGTGGTCTATCCTCGGACTGACTAGTTTTCTTTTCACTTTGCTTGTATACAGGGTGGTTATAATTGAACTTCCCCTTCTTGAGAGGGCTCCCGTGTTAAATGAGTGATCGTTGGGCAATAAAACTTTGTGAAATCATTTGTGAGGACATGTGGAAAAGAAATAAGGAAGAAAACGATGGAGGGAAACATTTTAACTATCACATGAGAGGGTAACATTTGATAATACTGCGTACCATATTTACGTTTCATGTTAGAAACGTTGCTCAGTGTAATGACCATCTGCATCCACGACACACTGGAACTGCACTTGAGACTACTGCCCGAAATATCTGAAGTGGGAAGTGGACTACCGCCTCCGTTACGCTCATTTTCAGAGCTCAGCGTGTGTGTGTCCCGTTGATAAACTCTGTCCTTCAGGTAACCGAACAGCCAGAAATCACACGGGTTCAAATCTGATGATCTTGGTGGTCAGTTTGGAACTATCGGCCAATGATTTGATTTTGCTCATGTTACCTTCCATTAGGAAAGTGGGTACACTCGGCGACTATGATATGATTTATAAATTATAGATCGCAGAAATCAGTCGTCCTTTTTTTCAATTTTTATTTGGCAAATCCAGATTTCGGCTTGTGCCTAGCCATTATCAATGCACTATTTTCTAGTCTCCATTCATGTTAGTTCCCTGTTGGTCACAGTATTCAAAGAACTGTGACTGACGCCCGAACAACAGTTGCCCAGTGGAGTTACACGTATAGATGTAATTGGGATTGGGCTTAGATTTGTGGAGCTTTCATTTATAGTCCAGGTTCTTTAGACGGATATGTTGGAATTGTCCCACACTCTTGTGTACATCTGAGCACCACTCTGATCGGTGCAATGCAAGCTCCTCCCATCGCTTGCTCGGAATGCCACAGGCTGTGAGGTGGCGTTTGATGGTGTCTTTATATCGCAGGTGTTGGCCACCTTGCCGCTGCTTTCCACACGAGAGCTCTGAGTAGAACACCACTTTGGGAAGTTTAGTGTCGTCCATGCGTATGATATGGCCACTCCATCTCAGTTGGTGTTTCATTAAGAGAGCTTCAATGCCAGGCGGTTTCACGCGACGCAAAATCTCAGTATTTGGAATACGGTCTTCCCATTTCGTACAGAGAATTGATCTCAAACAGCGTAGATGAAAGGTGTCTAGCTTCCTAATGTCAGCTTTATAACAGCACCAGGTTTCCGAGGCGTAGAGCAAAGTTGGTAATATTATTGCTTTGTAGACCGCAATTTTAGTTTGTAGTCTGAGATCATGTGATTTCCATACTTGGTTATTCAGTTTGCCGAAAACTGAGGCTGTATTGGCTATACGAGCTGAAGTTTCTGTTGTCAGGCTGTTGTCGCTTCTAATTTGGCTACCTAGATATTTAAGTGTGACACGTTTTTCAAATGTTTGTTGTCCAGCTTAATACTGCAGTCGTCTGTATTGGAACCCCTAAGTGGTTGTTGACGGACTTGCGTATTGGTGATGCTTATGACTAAACCAAATCTTCTGCAGGAGTCATTTTGCAGGTTCATGTATGTTAGGAGAGATGCAGGAGAATTAGCCATCATACATACGTCATCTGTGTAAAGAATTTATAAGATAGATATTTTATTCATGCGATTTTTTGTTCTGAGGAGAGAGATGTTGAAGACACTTTTGTCTGTTCTCGAGTCAAGACCAATTTGACCACTGCAGGCTTTGGTCGTGTCCGTCGCAACAGCTGCGACATAAAGTGAGAAGAGCGTGGGAGCCAGTTGGCTCAAATGGCTCTGAGCACTATGCGACTTAACTTCTGAGGTCATCAGTCCCCTAGACTTAGAACTACTTAAACCTAACTAACCTAAGGAAATCACACACATCCATGCCCGAGTCAGGATTCGAATCTGCGACCGTAGCAGCAGCGCGGTTCCGTACTGAACCGCCTAGAATCGCTCGGCCACAGTGGCCGGCCTGGGAACCGGTACACAGCCTTGTTTTACACCGCATGTCACGGGAAATTGGTCTGAAAGCTCGTTTTCATGGCGGATTTTTGCCATCATGTTGTCATGAAACTGTCTAATCAAGTTAATGATTTTGTCAGGACAGCCGGTTTTCCTTAGTATAATCCAGAGAGCTTCCCGTGGGACTCGGTCGAATGTTTTTTCCGGGTCTACAAAGCACATGAACAGAGGCTGATGTTGCTCAAAGCTTTTCTCTCGCATTTGTTTGACAACAAATATGGCATCCACCGTGTCTCTGTTCGGGCGAATGCCACACTGGGTCTCTGGTAGCACTTTTTCTGCGAGGTGCGTTTTGCCGGTTGTTGAGTATGTGAGCCAGGACTTTCCCTACTGCTGAGAGAAGAGAGATTCCCCTGTGAGAACTGCAGTCATGAATATCACCTTTGCCTTTGTAAATCTTGCAAATGCAGGCATCTTTCCAATCTTGGCTCAAATAGCTCTGAGCACTAAGGGACTCAACATCTGAGGTCAGCAGTCCCCTAGAACTTAGAACTACTTAAAAGTAACTAACTTAAGGACATCACACACATCCATGCCCGAGGCAGGATTCGAACCTGCGACCGTAGCAGTCCCACTGTTCCGGACTGAAGTGTCTAGAACCGCACAGCAACCGCGGCCGGCTTTCCAATCTTGTGCAATTATTTTGCACTCCCAAATCTTTGAAATTAAAATGATCGAATGTGCAAAGGCTTATTGAGTTATGCTGTCCATTCTCCTGCGACTTTTGCTCCTTAAAGGACCTTCCGGTGTGTGATGGAGGGTACTTCGGGTACAGGTACCATTTCCCACATTACCTGATTCATTTACAAATGTCACGTGGGAGAGACGACTCCATTTGACCTCGGATTTGTCTATTCTGTCATTATTATTTCACAAGATGTATGAGGTGGACAGTAATAAGTTGCGCTAGTGTTCTTGGAACGTACGCTCTCAGAATTTTAACAGTGAACCTTCCTGTGACGCACTTCTTTTTCAGAGCCTGACGCTCTCTCTCTCTCTTACTAAACGAACTCGTGACTAAACACGATGCGCTTCTTAGCAACTCCGCTTTTTTCGTAAGTTAGCTGTTTCGACTGGTTTTATGCTCTCCTCAATGTTGAAGCATCTTGTACGACTCTATCCGTCTCTACGTAACTACTTCCGCTACATCCTCTCTAATCTGATTTGCATTTTCTAGTCTGTGTCTGTTCCTACTATTTTTACTGTCTATTCCGCCCTCCAGCAGCAAATCTGCCTGTTATTCTTCAAAAATGGCTCTGAGCACTATGGGACTTAACATCTGTGGTCATCAGTCCCCTAGAACGTAGAACTACTTAAACCTAACTAACCTAAGGACATCACACACATCCATGTCCGAGGCAGGATTCGAACCTGCGACCGTAGCAGTCGCGCGGTTCCGGACTGAGCGCCTAGAACCGCTAGACCACCGCGGCCGGCCGTGTTATTCTGTTAGCGATCTTGCATAGACTTATTTGTAGCCCTTCTACATTTCATATCTTATCTGTCCACTTAATATTTTACATTCTTTGATAGCAGCAAATTTAAATGCTTCCAGTTTCTTTTTCTTCACATATTTTCTACCTTCTCTGTGAATCCTGTTAGGTAAATCTCCAAGACTCACGAGTATCATAAATTGGTCGATCCATGGTTCTTATGCAAGCACCATCTTGTGTGAATTTCACTTCCTTAGGATTATTCCAATGGATCCCAGTCTGGCGTCAGCATTTCATGCAATTTGATTTATGTGTTCGTTTCACCATAGGTTGTAATATTTGACAGTTACAACTATTTCAATCGACTGTTCTGTTGCACAATAGAACAGTAATTGGAGCTGGTATAAAATTTTGTTGAGAACCCACGGAGACGGCTAAGTGAGGTACGTCTGTCAGCGACGCAATAATGTCTTAACCGTATGGGGACACAGAGGGGTCGAAGTACAAACTAGCTATGAGCACATATCATCAGACTATGCGAGAGTGGAGCCAAGGCAATTGATTCAGCACTTCGACAACAGTCCGGGAACAGACGGAACCTGCTATTGTAACGAGGTTAAATGTAGTACGTTCACTTAGAGATTTATGCAGAGAATTGGAAAACAGTATGCAGTTTGATATTTTATTTTAGTATGTAAGCTTTTTTCGGTATTATTGCCTTCATCAGTACATCTGCAAGCAATGGTATTTGTTTATAATTTTTAAAATATATAATTGATATAGATTTTGTACATTTGATGTTGTACTCACGTCCTGAAGTAGTAGGTGGACAAATGTCAACTTTGGTAAACGATTACTGCTGTCTGTACTTGTTGGTTGTAATGTTGGCGTCAGCAGCGTTTTAAAGCTGTTCGGTAATTTGCTGTTGCATGTATATTATAGTACTTTTTTTACCGTCTAACATTTGTAGAAATTCAAATTGACAGCTAGTTACTAACTCAAAGATATTTATGTTTTTCTGTGTCATGTGTTTATGTAACTGTTATTGATGTGTTCACTTAGAGATGTCATAAGAACACCTGTCAGGATCCAAATTTCGATAAAAGCAACACTCTGAGACCCTGAAATTAAGCACTAGAGCAGCCGAGAGTGCTGACAGGCTCACGAAACGTGGGCACATTTGGTACCCAGTGTGTGTGTGAGTGTGTGGGGGGGGGGGGGGGGGATGATGACACCGCCTTGCATTACGAATACCGATGGCAGACTAGCTCTGTTATGTTGCAAGATGCTATGGTGAATTCAACAAGTGTATAAAAGCTGCCGCCAACTTGGAATCCGCTGCTGCAAATCCACAGCCGTCCAGCCGTGAAGGGGACTTCTGTTCTGCAAGCTACATACCTGCTGGTCACAGAGGTGAGTGACTTAGGGTGGTGGCCGGGGAGATGTCCTGTGGATGAAGGGATGAAGAACCGATCTGCCCGTCTGCAAGCAGTTCAGCTTAGTCGCTGGCCAATTCTGTTGCCGCTAATGAGACAGTACAAGCATCGTCTTACCGGATGTATGCTGGGACAGCCACTCGAGCTGTCTTTCGTGTTGCTGCTGGGTCTTCCGCCTACACACCATCGCGACAACCTACAACAGGGGCAGACAGACTTCTGTGGTCGAGTATAAGCGTAGCTTCACTCATAGAGAGCGCTGAGGTTCTGACGGAAGTCCAAATCCACGTCAGGGTGCGGGGACACACGGCTGCCGTGTCTCTCTGCGACGGGGCCGCAGCACTGAGCACGTGTCACCTTGCGCTTTGAAGCAGCACAGTACATTCGCTGCTAGGGGGCGCCAGGAAGAAGGCGGAGTGACGGCAGTATCTGATTGTCAACTGAACGGTGCCCTTTAGCATCATTGCCCCCTCTCTTCGGGATGGCAGTTATCACTGAAACGACCGATTTTCGGTTATATCGTTTTTTTTTTCAGCGCTAGTTTACTGGACTGTCTAAACCGCTCAAAATCACCGGTGTCTGAAACAGCTGGGTTTCAGTTTTTTATTCCTATGATTTCCCGTAGTAAACGAAGAAATCGAACAAAGACTGAAAGTTTTTGACTCCCTCAGCCCAAAGATACATGGATTCAAAACATAAAATAGGCAAATAAAGAAAAACTTAGTCCGTACGCTATTGGCTGCATTTCTCGAAAAGTGGGAAGTGCCTGACTACTAGAAAAAGCCACCAGTATTCTTTTATTGATTGTAATTTTTTGAAATTCTACTTGAAAATCATGTCGCAATCGGAGACCATGCCACTATTTGGACATTACGAATAGTCTTTGCTAAATGGGAGATATGATACTGCGTGAAGGGTTTGATAGAGCACTGAAAGACCTAAGTCGAAACAAGGCCCCGGGAGTAGACAACATTCCAATAGAACTACTGACAGCCTTGGGAAAGCCAGTCCTAACAAAACTCTACCATCTTGTGAGCAATATGTATGAGACAGGCGAAATTCCCTCAGACTTCTAAAAAGAATATAATAATAACAATCCCAAAGAAAGCAGGTGTTGACAGATGTGATAATTACCGAACGAATTCTTTACAGATGAATGGAAAAACTGGTAGAAGTCGACCTCTGGGAAGATCAGTTTGGATTGCGTAGAAATGTTGGAACACGTGAGGCAATACTGACCCCACGACTTATCTTAGAAGAAAGATTAAGGAAAGGCAAACCTACGTTTCTAGCGTTTGTAGACTTACAGAAAGCTTTTGACAATGTTGACTGGAATACTCTCTTTCAAATTCTAAAGGTGGCAGGGGTAAAATACAGGGAGCGAAAGGCTATTTACAATTTGTAAAGAAAACAGATGGCAGTTATAAGAGTCGGGGGACATCAAAGGGAAGCAGTGGTTGGGAAGGGAGTGAGACAGGGTTGTAGCCTTTCCCCGATGCTATTCAATCTGTATATTCAACAAGCAGTAAAGGAAACAAAAGAAAAGTTCGGAGCAGGTATTAAGATCCATGGAGAAGAAATAAAACCTTTGAGGTTCGTCGATGACATTGTAATTCTGTCAGAGACAGCAAAGGACTTGGAAGAGCAGCTGAACGGAACGGATAGTGTCTTGAAAGGAGAGTATCAGATGACTATCATCAAAAGCAAAACAAGTATAATGGAATGTAGTCGAATTAAGTCGGGTGATGCTGAGGGAATTAGATTAGGAAATGAGCCACTTAAAGTAGTGAAGGAGTTTTGCTATTTGGGGAGGCAAAATAACTGATGATGGTCGAAGTAGAGAGGATATAAAATGTAGACTGGCAATGGCAAGGGAAGCATTTCTGAAGAAGAGTAATTTGTTAACGTCGAGTATAGATTTAAGTGTCAGGAAGTCGTTTCTGAAAGTATTTGTATGGAGTGTAACTATGTATGGAAGTGAAACATGGACGATAAATAGTTTAGACAAGAAAGGAATAGAAGCTTTCGAAATGTGATGCTACAGAAGAATGCTGAAGATTAGATGGGTGGATCACATAAGTAATGGGGAAGTATTGAATAGAATTGGGGAGAAGAGGAGTTTGTGGCACAACTTGACCAGAAGAAGGGATCGGTTGGTAGGACATGTTCTGAGGCATCAAGGGATCACCAATTTAGTACTGGAGGGCAGCGTGGAGGGTAAAAATCGTAGGGGAAGACCAAGAGATGAATACACTAAGCAGATTCAGAAGGATGTAGGTTGCAGTAGGTACTGGGAGATGAAGAAGCTTGCAGAGGATAGAGTAGCATGGAGAGCTGCATCAAACCAGTCTCAGGACTGAAGACCACAACAAGGGTGAAAACTGAGACTGAAGAACTCTATTTTTCGTGTTAATTTGTCCGTTTTCAAGGGTTAAAAGGAGTAGACACAGGCAAGACATCAGCTGCTTCTATTTTTATTTTAGATTATGAATGAACTGTTAAATTTTAAATCTTCTCCTTATATTACGTCGAAAGTGTGTCGTAGCTCCTCTCGTTTTTAATGTTTCAAAGCAAATGGAGCGTTGTGCACCATTGATACCTCACTTTATACAATAGTTCCAGACTAGGGACGATGCCATTCTGTAACACAGCTGATGTCCGACGACGAAAGAGAGAAACCATGATACACATCAGATGGCGCAGGTCTTGGACACTGAGAGTACCATCCAATCCACGTCTCATGGTAATACACTATTGTCTCAGAAAAGCGGTACCAATTCTCATTCCATACGTTTGTTGCTCTTTTCCTTCGGCATTGTCATTCATTGTCATTAAAATATCGTTGATCGCTTTTCCCCATTTTCCACTACACAACATTTAAAAATAATCAGATTTTACGAGTAAAAATTGCTCTTTCTTAAAAAAAAAGTTTAATTAAAAACGAAACATTTTAGCGCTGCTGCTAAGGATACCTGATATTTCGTTTTTTCCCAGGTTATTAGTGAAAAATAAAAACACCACTTGTAACCGAGGTCAAACAAATACCGAAAAATAGCGGTCATTCAGAACTAAAATACTGGTATCGGTCTTAACCGGTCTGTTTTTGTCACCCCTTCTATCTGCTCGACCTCCTGACAACAATGCCCTGTCGGCTCTGGTCCTCACAGATCGCTGGTACTGTAACCGAACAACAATGTGTGGTTCCGTTTATTTCTTATAGCGCTTCTTCGGAACAGGTACAACCTGCGCCTTTTCCTACTGCTTGGATCCCTTCGTTGTACTACCGACCTACGAATTAATTAATGCTACGAGTAGAAGAGGAACTCGTTATTTTACATAATCGAGCAGATATCTCAACTGGTCCAGTTGCATCCCTTCTGTTAAGTAATTTTAGTTGGTTTTCTGTTCCGTGACCACTTAAGCGCACTGCCCTCTTTGAAAATTATAAAAAAAGATTGATTTTCATTTTTTGCCTTAAAATAGGCTGTGGGATGTATATTCTACTGTAGTGTTCATCCCAAGTTCACCAGAACATTAACATTATATTGTTGAAGTGTTCGTAATAAAGTTTCTGAATTTGCTACCATCCATGAAAGCTGTCACGTTCAGCCGCGCGGGATTAGCCGAGCGGTCTATGGCGCTGCAGTCATGGGCTGTGCGGCTGGTCCCGGCGGAGGTTCGAGTCCTCCCTCGGGCATGGGTGTGTGTTTTTGTCCTTAGGATAATTTGGGTTGAGTAGTGTGTAAGCTTAGGGACTGATGACCTTAGCACTTAAGTCCCATAAGATTTCACACACATTTGAACATTTTGAACCAGAAAGTCAATTATCGAGCTACAATGCGATTTGTGTGAAAAAGTCTCCGAAAACCATTCACAGCGGGAACAAAAGAGTCGTCATTTAATACCAACGACACCCTAGTAGGCATTAGGGAGATTATGAATGTCCTAGAACTTGAGATCAGACGAAGCTGTTTCAACTTTTGCACAAAAGCGCACGAAAAGCGTATCGAGCGAGCGGAACAACGGATGACAGAAGAGGCCCCATGGGACACCAGGGCCACGAAGATGATGGAGGAGGACCTTCTTTTCGATGGAGAAGGAGCGCTGTGTGGTCTAGGGATTGCTAACTAGTTTATTGCTTAACTTAACTACGAAACATATAACCCAAAACTTTAAACGCGTTTCTCTCGAAACTTACGCTTGTCAAACTAGCGGCAGACAACCGGAAAGCGATGCATACTGCTTAGCCGTTTTGAGATATCATCAAATGTGAGTTTTAGGCAAACGCTTTTGACTCGATTTTGTGGGCGAAGAAAATGATATTTGTTTCAGTACACCACAGTTTTGTTGAAATTTCACATTTTTCAGCTATCCTGTGTATGCTGCTAGAAGAATGGTTTGATGCAGCCCTCCAAGCTATTCTCTCTCTTGTGCAAGCCTCTTCTTCGGCTAATTACTACAACCTATATGTGTCTGAATATGCTTACTGTATTCATATCTGGGCCTCCCCCTACAACTCTCATCCTCCACACTAACATCCAATACCAAACTGGTCATCCCTTGATGTCCTCAAGTCTGTCCTATCAAACTGTCCCTTCTTTTAGTCAAGTTGTGCCACAAATTTCTTGTCTCCAGAATAATATTCAGTAGCTCCTCATTAGGTCGCGATCTACCCATCCAATCTTCAGCATTCTTTTGTGGGTTCACAATTCTTCCTATTCTATTCTTACCTAAACTTTTAGACGTTCATGTTTCACCTCTACACATAGCTACAATCCTTACAAATACCTTCAGAGCAGACGTCCTAATTTTAACTCTATATTCACTGTTAACAAATTTCTCTTCTTCAGAAACACATCTCTTACCATTTCCAGTCTACATTTTATGTACTATCTACTTCGGAAATCATCATTGACTTTCCTGTTCAAATAGTAAAACTTATCTACTTCTTTAAGTGTCTCCTTTCCTAATCTAGATCCGTCAGTATCGCCAAATTTGATTCGACTACATTCCATAATCTTTGTTTTGCTTTATGTTCATCTTATGTCCTACTTTGAAGACAATTTACATTTGATTCAACTTCTCTTCCAAGTCATTTACTGTCTCTGAAAGAATTACAATGTCATCGGAAAATCTCAAAGTTTTTATTTATTCTCTATGGACTTTAGTTCCTATTCCAAATTTTTCTTTGATTTACTTTACTGCTTGCTGTATGCACAGATTGAATAACTTTTCGGATAGGCTACAACCCTGTCCCACTCTCTTCTCGGTCAGTGATTCCCCTCATGCCCCTCGACTCTTACAACTGCAGTCTGGTTTCTGTACAAGTTGTAAATACTCTTACGCTCCCTGTATTTTACCCCTGCTGCTCTCAGAATTTCGAAGAGAGCATTGCAGTCAACATTGTTGAAAACTTTCTCTAAGTCTACAAAAGCTATAAACGTAGGTTAGCCTTTCCTTAACCTATCTTCTAAGAGAGGTCGTACGATTAGTATGGCCATGCGTGTTCCTACATTTCTCCGGAATCCAAATTGATCTTCCCCGTGGTCAGCTTCTACCAGTTTTTCCATTATTTTGTACAGAATTCGTGTTAATATTTTGCAAAATGATACTAAACTGATAGTTCGGTAATATTCACACCTGACAGAATCTCCTTCTTTGGAATTCGAATTATTATATTCTTCTTGACGTCTAAGGGTATTTCGCCTGTCTCATACATCTTGCACAGCAGATGGAATAGTTTTGTTATGGCTGGCTCTCCTAAGGCTGTCAGTAGTAGTGACCGAATGTCTACTGCGGGGGCCTTGTTTGTTTGTTTGGTTGGTTGATTTGTGAGACGGGTCCAAACAGCGAGGTCATCGGGCCCATCGGATTAGTCAAGGAAGTCGGCCGTGCCTATTCAAATGAACCATCCTGGCATTTGCCTGAAGGGATTGAGGGAAATCACGGTAAACCTAAAACGCGGATTTGAGCAGTCGTCCTCCTGAATGCGAGTCCTGTATGGCCACAACTGCACGACGTCGATCGGTGGCCTCGTTTCGACTTTCGTCCTTCAGTCCCCTGTCAAATTCTTCTCGCGATATCATATCTCCCAACTCATCTTCATTTAGTCTCTAGTAATCCATCAAGGAACGTCGGCCTGCCAGCCGGATACGTAGTGCTTAAATAATGGTAACAAAACCAGCGGCTGTATTTCAGTCCAATTCTTTTTAATACAAGCTACGAGGTTCGACAGCAAGTGGTGTATCATCAAGCCGCAAGCTTAACCTGCTATCCACAACCGTTTTCATTGCACTTGGAAACGGCTTTGGATGGCAGGTTACGCTTTGGGCCTGAAGATGATACACTTGATTTCGAAACTTGTAGCATGTATTAAAAAGAATAAACGACGTTGGATTCAAATACAGCCGCGGTTTCGTTAGCATTAGTCAAGTCATCTTCAACTACGTCCTCTTCCTCTTCTACAATATTGCCTTCTGCCTTGTACAGACCTTTTATACACTCCTTCCACGTTTCAGCTTTCCCTTCTTCTGTTAGTACTGGTTTGTCCTCTGATCTCTCGATATTCATATAGCTGCTTCTCTTTATTTAAAAGCCTCATTAATTTTCCTGTAGGCGGCATTTATCTTTTCCCTAGTGAAATATGGTTCTAAATCGTTACATCTGTTCTCTAGCCATTCCTGCATAGCCATTTGGCACACTTCCTATCAGTCTCATTTTTTAAACGTTTGTATTCCCTTTCGCCTGATTCATTTACTGCATGTTTATGTTTCCTTTCATCAATTAAATACAATCTCTCCTGTGTTATCCAAGTTTTTCTATTAGGCTTTGTGTTTCAACTCACTTGATCCTCTGCTGCCTTCACTATTTCGTCTCTCAGGAGTCTTCTACTGCATTCTTTTCCCTGCTCTAATCCATCGTTGCCTAATGCTCCCTCTAAACCCCCAGTTTATTCAGTTTTAACCTACAATTTATAACCAATAAATGGTAGAATCGACATCTACCCCTGGAATTATTTTACAGCTTAAAATCTGGTTCCGAAATGTCTGTCTTACACTTGTATAAGCAGTCTGAAACCTTCCGGAGTTTTCAGGTCCCTTCGCGTATACAACCTTATTTCATGATTTGTAAACCACGTGGTATCAATGAGTAGATTACATTGTGTGCAAAATTCTATCAGGCGGCTGCCTCTTTCATTCATTCCCCTCATTCATTCTCCTACTATTGAATTCCGGTCAGCCACACTTAAATTTTCGCCTCGCTTAACTATTTGGATAATTTCCTTTATCTCATCATAAATTTCTTCTGTTTCTCCATCTGCGGAGCTAGTTGACATGTAAACATGTGCCGCTGTATTTGGTGTGGCTTGGTGTCTATTTTGGCTACAATAAAGTGTTCAGTGTGGTGTTCATAGTAGCTTACCCGCATTCCTACTTTTTTATGCATTATTAAACTTAGTTCTGGATTACCTCTATTTGATGTATTTATCGATCTGTATTCACTTGACCAGAATTCCTGTTTCTCCAGCCACCGAACTTCAATATATCCCAATATATCCATATCCAATTTATCAATTTCCCTTTTTAAATTTTCTAACATACTTGCCCAATTACGGGATCCAACATTCCGCGTTCCGACCCGTAGAACGCCAGTTTTGTTTCTCCCGATGTCAACATCCTCCTCAGTATCCGCCTCTCGGAGATCCTAATTTGGGATTATTTTGCCTCTGGAATTTTTTGCCCAAGAGGATGCCACTATTGCTTAACCATTCTGTAGAGCTTCATGCCCTCATGAAAAATTACTACTGTATTTTCGCCTTGCTTTCAGATGTTCATAATATCAGTACAGCAAGGACGTTTTGGTTGCTGTTACAAGACCAGATCAGTCAATCATCCAGATTGCTGCCTTTTACTACTGAAATGCCTGCTGACCTCTTCAGGAACCATATGTTTGTTTGGCCTCTCAAGAGACACCCTCCCGTTGTGGTTGCACCAACGATACGACTATCTGTATCGCTGGGGCACTCAAGCCACCTCACCAACGGTAAGGTGCATGGGGAGGGGGAATGACATAGGAAATGATTTTGTTATAGGTCCAATTGGAGATTTTTGGGGATTCCCACCGATTACCAATGTTCAGGCGATGAAAGGTCCTTCCACCTAGCGCAGAGGTTACAGTGAGCGTCTGACGAGGAAAAAAAAAGCTTTCGTAAAGACAAAATTGTAAGAAAGAAAGCTATATACCATAAGATTTAGATTTAGTTTTTAGTTTACTTGAAACAAAAATTAAGGAAGAATCAATTTTTCATGCGTTCAAAGAGCGTTAATCCCTCAATCCCATTAGGCTAAAATGTTATTTCTGCGTTAATGCTATGATTAATGAAAGTTTGTACCGTTTACGATCTTATGTTGTGAAACGATTTCGAAATACCGAGTTCAGTATTTCAGCCTTCTCTTTATCATCCTCAGTAGAGATAAAATACGGACTGCAGAGGGAAAAAGCGTATTGCATCATGTTGTAACCTACGTTTGGAGGAATACTTGACAGCTATGATTAGTAGCTTCTACGCTAATGACTGTTATTCCGCAAAATAGAGGCATCGGATGCAGTTGAGGCGTAATGCGCTTCCCTACCACAGAACAGCGAGTGCGTCACAAGAGCCATATAGAGAGAGATGGGAAAAACAACGAAATCCAAATTGCACGGTATATATCAGATGATTATCAGCATAGATCAGTTCAAAATTTATTTGTGAAATCGTCAGAAAAAGTAAGCGATCTTAAGTTTACCAAGGTCACGATACGGAGAAAAACTACGTTGTACGTAAATTGCATCTCCTATGCAAGAGAGAGCATGTCAAGGCCACGAACTGGCAGACATCAACCCATCATCATAGAAGCACGTGATGTTAACAAGAGGCTGCTCCGGAAAATGCCTTTGGCAACAACCAGCAGGAGAGGCTGCACTGTATAAAAAGTCCGTCCAGAGACGCGGAAGAACGCAGTTGTCCAGTGACCAGCGCGATGAACAGGTACCTGTGGATTGGTCTCAGCGCAACGCTTTTTGTCCTGTTGGTTGTCCACACAGGTAAGTATCTACTGTCGCGCACTGCATCCGCCTTGAATCCAATTAACAACAACGTGATTAGATGGAGTTGTCATTGAGCGCACGTACGAGTACTATCAGAGACGAAAAAACCAACTCAGATAATATAGGCTGAGAAATGAGAATGGAGGTAGATTTGTTGAAGGACCCATTCCAGTTTTCGCCTTGAGACTTTTGTGGAATTCTCGACAGTGTTACACCAGAATGCCTTGGCGTGCATATCAATCCCACTTCTCCAGAACGCGATTCCGTTGTGTTTAACATTGCACCACTTTGATCGGTTTGTTGAATCAGCAATCTAACCGGTCACTTGAAGTTTATTGGAGCAGTGACTTTAAATTTTGTATTGCTGAAAATAGTTTATAGACCGAAACTCAATTTGATACTATGTCAAAATGTACATCCCCTTAAAAGTAGAATATCACACAAAAGGTATGTGTTTTGTGAAGGTTCTAGAGCGTCATGATCCGACCTGGGTTACTGCAGCAGTCGCGTGACCTAACAAAGAGCTGAGTGGTCTTTATCCGTTGCTGGCATTGGGAAATGGGCAGTACTATGGCCTGTGACTGAATAGAAGGGCGGAAAACAGAGTAGCGTAGCTTCTTGCAGGATGTGGGGGCGTGAGAGAAAGGCCCTGAGACTACTGGAGTCGGATACGTTCATATCGCTATGTTAGACTTACCACTCTCGAAAAAAAACGGAACAAGACACTAACAGTATTCATAAAAGTAATGTTAATTGCTTTGATAAGGGTTGAGGTTGGATTATTTGGGGGAGGAGACCAGACAGCGAGGTCATCGGTCTCATCGGATTAGGGAAGGTCGGGGAAGGAAGTCGGCCGTACCCTATCAAAGGAACCATCCCGGCATTTGCCTGGAGCGATTTAGGGAAATCACAGAAAACCTAAATCAGTATGGCCGGAGCCGAGATTGAAGTGTCGTCTTCCCGAATGCGAGTCCAGTGTGATAACCACTGCGCTACTTCGCTCGCTCATTTGATGATTAAAAGTTTGAAAAAAGAGGTAGGTGAACAAACCATATGCTTAGAAGAATCCTGCGCCGAGACGGATCGGATTCCAAACCTTTGTTGTCACTGGAGCTTTGCGGTGTGCTTGTTTTCGCCGGCTGTACAGTGTTGTCGAACATAGAACAAAAGTGATTTTGCCCCAAGACGGAAAACCTGTGGCGTGGACTAGGGAGACAGAGTTGTCAGGTCAAGCAGAAATACTGCAAATTGTCGGTATTACTAATATCTGAAACTGTCTTCGCATTTTGGAGAGTGACGGTTCAAACCCCCGTCAGATCAGATTTATGGTTTCCATGATTTCCCTAAACCGTTTAAGGCAAATACCAGGATGGTTTCTTTGAAAGGGAACAGCAAATTTTCTTCCTTCTCCTTCCCTAACAGTGCTAACACTAACGTTCTTTCCTTCCTTTGTTGATACACCAAAGTTTTACATTACTTTTTAAAGCAAAGGAATACATGGTAGTACCACTAACCATATTTATTGTAATAACGATCTGAAATTTATATACAGACCTACACGTGCATTTAAAACGCTATAAAATGACTGTGAATGTAAAAGTGCCCCAGCGGTAGAGCTTTAATCTCCACTGAATGCAAACAGCGTTTTGTGTTCTTTTGTTTCTTTTAGTCAGTTAATTTAGTGTTCCATTTATCACTTTTATTAATTCTGTCGATCTTCTGTAGAACTATCAAGTTTACATCTCCATCTATAGTCCCCAAGGCACCTTACGGGCGGTGGCGGAAGATGCTTTGTGTAAGAATGTCGTTTCCCCCTTTTCCTGTTCCAGTCGCGTACGATTCGCGGAAAGGACGATAGCTTGTAAGCCTCTGTGTGAGCTCGAATCTCTCAAATTCTATCTTCGTGGTCCTCTGGAGAGATGAATGTAAGAGGACGCAAAATATTGGTTGCGTTTTCTAGAAATGTACGTTTTCGGTACTATAACAGTAGACCTTAGCGTGACGCAGGAACGCCGCACCGCTGGAATTGACTGGGCATCTCTGTGACGCGTTCGCTCTTACTAAATGAACTTGTAGCGAAATGCACCGCTCTTCTTTGGATCTTCTGTATCTCTCCAGTCAGTCCTATCTGGTGAGGGTTCAATAGTGACGAGCAGCACTCAAGTATTGGTCGAACGAGTGTTCGTAAGCTACTTACTTTGTTGATGGACCACCTTACCTGAGGATTTTTCCAATGAATCCGAGTCTGCCACTTACCTTACTCTCGATTATTCTTATGTGGTCGTTCCCACTTCGCTCGGTACGGAGTCTCCTACGTGTTTTATGCAACTGACTGCTTCCAGGAATTGTTCTGCAGTAGTATAATCATACAGTAAAGGATCTTTCGCTTTGTGTATTTGCAATACATTACACTTCTTTATGCTGAGGAACAGCTGCCACTCCCTGAACCAAGCGTTGATTCTCTGCAGGCCTTCCTGCATTTCGCAACAATTTTCTAGCGTCGAGGCTTCGTTGTATACAATAGCATCATCCACGAAAAGCCTCATTGAAACTTCGACGTTATCTATCACGTCAACTATACACGGTGGTCCATTGATCGTGACCGGGCCAAATATCTCACGAAATAAGCGCCAAACGAAAAAACTACAAAGAACGAAATTTGTCTAGCTTGAAGGGGGAAACCAGATGGCGCTATGGTTGGCCCACTAGATGGCGCTGCCATAGGTCAAACGGATATCAACTGCGTTTTTTTAAATAGGAACCTCCATTTTTATTACATATTCGTGTAGTACGTAAAGAAATATGAATGTTTTAGTTGGACCACTTTTTTTGCTTTGTGATACATGGCGCTGTAATAGTCACAAACATATGGCTAACAATTTTAGACTAAAAGTTGGTAACAGGTAGGTTTTTTAAATTAAAGTACAGAACGTACGTACGTTTGAACATTTTATTTACGTTGTTCCACTGTGATACGTGTACCTTTGTGAACTTATCATTTCTGAGAACGCATGCTGTTACAGCGTGATTACCTGTAAATACCACATTAATGCAATAAATGCTCAAAATGATATCCGTCAACCTAAATGCATTTGGCAATACGTGTAACGACAGTCCTCTCAATAGCGAGTAGTTCGCCTTCCGTAATGTTCGCACATGCATTGACAATGCGCTGACGCATGTTGTCAGGCGCTGTCGGTGGATCACGATAATAAATATCCTTCAACTTTCCCCACAGAAAGAAATCCGGAGACGTCAGATCCGGTGAACGTGCGGGCCACGTTATGGTGCTTCGACGACCAATCCACTTGTCATGAAATATGCTATACAATACCGTTTCAACTGCACGCGAGCTATATGCCGGACATCCATCATGTTGGAAGTACATCGCCATACTGTCATGCAGTGAAACATCTTGTAGTAACATCGGTAGAACATTACGTAGGAAATCAGCATACATAGCAACATTTAGATTGCCATCTTTAAAATGGGGGCCAATTATCCTTCCTCCCATAATGCCGCAACATACATTAACCCGCCAAGGTCTCTGAAGTTCCACTTGTCGCAGCGATAGTGGATTTTCCGCTACCCAATAGTTACGTTACCGCTGTTGGTTTACGTTACCGCTGATAGTGAATGACGCTTCGTCGCTAAATAGAACGCGTGCAAAAAATCTGTCGTCGTCACGTAATTTCTCTTGTGCCCAGTGGCAGAACTGTACACGACGTTCAAAGTCGTCGCCATGCAATTCCTGGTGCATAGAAATATGGTCGTGGTTGACGTTTCACATGTGGCTGAACACTTTCTGTTTACTTAAATACCGTTACTATGCGGCGAACGGTCCGGACACTTGGTTGATGTCGTCCAGGATGCCGAGCAGCATACATAGCATACGCCCGTTGGGCATTGTGATCACAATAGCCATAAATCAACACTATATCGACCTTCTCCGCAATTGGTAAACGGTCCATTTAACACGAGTGATGTATCACGAAGCAAATACCGTCCGCACTGGCGGAATGTTACGTGATACCACGTACTTATACGTTTGTGACTATTACAGCGCCATCTATTACACAGCGAAAAAAGTGGTCCAACTAAAACATTCATATTTCTTTACGTACTACACGAAAATGTAATAAAAATGGGGGTTCCTATTTAGAAAAACGCATTTGGTATCCGTTTGACCTATGACAGCGCCATCTAGCGGGCCAACCACAGCGCCATCTAGTTTCCCCCTTCAACAGTGTCTGGTATTCCATACGCTCGTATTTTTTCCTTTGTCGGCAATGGGGATCTGTTTACTGGCTACCTTAGCATTATGTGTTTCTGTTTACGGCTACATGCTAGACTCTCACAAATAACTAATGAGCAGAGTGCATGAAATTTCAAGAAAATTAACATATTAGCCAGTGTCGCTACTCATGCCGCAAGTGAAACATACTGAAATGTAGGAGTACAGTGATTTTTTTTGTGTTCTGTACTCCATATTCCGGTCCTCATTTAATTTAAAGATTTTTGAAATAGACATCACAAACGTAAAGAACTATTTGAAATGAGATTTAAAATTTGGTTTGATACTATAAGAAATTTTATTTTATTGAGGGGGTTATTGACAGCTTAGGTTATGACTAATGAAAGATTTTTTTTCTTATAGTATTGTAGCTGTTGACGTTAATATTCTTGTCCAGCTGTGACCCCTTGATGAGGCACCTCCCCCCCCCCCACAAGATATTTGATGGATGACCACCACATATAATTATCACTCTTCACTTTTGAGATACGAATACATTATTTATAAGTTAATGTGCTATCATGAATCCACTTTAGTGAAGATTTATGGGAGAGAACCCCTGGTGTTTTATGTGTCGTAAAGTGAAGCTGTCTTTAAAGTTGTCCTTGTGGCAGGACATCAGTCTGAATAACCAGGCTGTTAAGGCGTAAATTTCACGCCCCTGTGAGCCAACTAGCCCAGTTCAGCTGATTGCAGTTACATAGTGAATAAGACTGAAATCTTATCCACTCACCGAATGAGAGTCACCTCTCAGATATGACGCTTAAAACAAGAAGAGAAGGGAACTGGTGTTTTTGTGATGAAAACGAAAACTTGTTGCCGTTTATCAACACAGTTACCGGGTCACCTCATTTCAAATGATTCTGAACTTTTAAACACAGTACACAATATCACGGAAATCTGTTAGGATGCGTATTCCTTCACGGACAACCTGTTAAGGGCGAGCGGCTATCATCAAGACAGGGGTTAGCATTGCGTCAGAGTAAAGGACGGTTCTTTGGCGTCTCATACGTAATTATTATCAGTTGCAGCTGCCTTTGATAATAATTATATGCAGTGTGTTTCAAAGTCTTTGCATCGAACGCAAAGGGGTGATAAATCATGTCGCAGGCAACAACTTTCGTTAGAAACAAAATTTTTCCCAGATACGCTATGCGTTGTTTGAGATTCACCGGCCGCAGGACGAGATTTCACCGGACTGGCAGGTTCTAGTGACTGAATGTGCTGGGTACTACCTATTCCAGTAAAATGATAGAGTGATTTTCAAGAAGAAAAGCTTAAGAACGAGTATCTCTGATCTGACGAAGATAATTTAGAAGCGAATCAGATACTCCAGTTTTCCTCGGGCAACCACCTTTCACGCGGACCAGGTGACTGGATTTTTAGACAAGATACATTGCCTGAGATCTGTCACCTCCCTCCCTTGCATTTTTTATTTTATTTATTTATTTTATTTCTTTTGAGTCAGTCTTCTGACAGGTTTGATGCGGCCATTCTTCTCTTGTGTCAACCTCTACTGAGGAAAGCAAAGTCATCAGCGAACCTTGATTTTGATATCCTTTCACCTTGAATTTTGATTCCACTCTTGAACCTCTCTTTTCTTTCTGTGATTGCTTCTTCGATGTACAGATTGCACAGCAGGGGAGAAAGACTACGTTCCTATCTTAAAGCCTTTTTAATCCTAGTACTTCGTGCCCTATTGGCTCTTGTGCATACTATGCATTACCCGTCTTCCCCTATAGCTTACCCATATTTTTTTCAGAATTTCAATCTTGCACCTTTTGACACATTCGAACGCTTTTTGTAGGTCGACAAATCCTATGAACGTGTTTTGGTTTTACTTTCACTTGCACGAGAGTTGCCCAGAAAGTAATGCACTGCATTTTTTTTTCTCAGCCGAAAACAGTGCTACGAATGCGAAACGTTACATATGTGTTATATGGAGTCTCCAAAGTGAGAGCGCCACGTTTCCGTCACTTCCGAGAGATAGCGTAGCTGTAGGACAGTTTCAAAATGGAGTCTGTAGGTGATGTATGTTACAAGCAACGAACCGTCATTGACTTTCCCATTGCAGAGAAAGAAACTGTCGGGAATACTCAGAAACACTTGTGCAAAGTCTATGGAGCATCTGCTATCGACAGAAGTACAGTTAGTCGCTGCGCACGGAGGGTGAGGTCACCAGAAGGCGGTTCGGCGGAGCCCCACGATTTGCAGCGGTCGGGGAGACCATCCACGGCTGTCACACCTGACATGTTGCAGCGAGCTTCCACTTGTTTGGGCCATTGAAGGATGCCATTCGTGGAAGACGTTTCGAGGACGTTGAGGAGATGACCCATACAGTGAAACACTCGCTCCACCATCAGTACAATGACTGATACCGGCAGGGCATACACACCCTTGTATTGCGCTGGTGAAAGGCCATAGAACGGGATGGAGATTACGTGGATGAATAGGGTGCGTAGATTAAACACCATTCTTTCGTGTGTGTAATTCTCATTATGTTCGATAAGGATTTGTTGAAGAAAAAATGCGGTGCTTACTTTCTGGGCAACCCTTGTATTATCAACCACTACGTCTAAATTGCCACTCTGGTGCCTTTACCTTTCCAAAACCCAAATTGGTCGTCGTCTAACATATTCTCAGTTTTCTTTTTCATTCTTCTGTGTATTATTCTTGGATGTACGAGCTATTAAGCTGGTTGTGCGGTAACTCTCTCCCTTATCAGGGGCATAACTAATGCCAAAGAACGCCTAGAGTCGCCAGTAAGCATCCTTGAACATTTTTTATCTAATAAAAATTGTTCCTCATGATGTGATATATCACTCCTAGACGTTTGAAACATCCTGTCTTTGAAGCTAAGTAACCTTGTTTTAACCTGATTTAATGTTTATCTGTGACTTAAAGATAATTTCTTGACCAAAACTCGTTTTACATATACAAATACACATATACACATTACAGCAGCTTATTGTGGTTTCCAAGGTGCCATTATGTAAATACATCGATGCTTTGCGACGCTGATAATAGAAAATATTCGGGTACTATTTTAAAAAATTGAAATGGCCATCGATGATTCTTGTTCCAGGCGCTGCCCCGACGGAAGTCCATGAGGACGCAGTTGCTTCGCAGGATGAAACTTCAGCGGACATTGAGTCACCCATTGGGAAACCTTCTATAGCTGTTGGAGGTCAGTTGGTATACGCTTGCGTGGCACACTGCTGGATTTTCCTGCTGCTTGTAAACGCATCCAGTATAGCTCTCAGTCAAAGATTACAAAACTATTTATCTGAAGTAACACACAGTCATTTCACATATTATTGTAGTGAGTAAAATAGGCATCGAAAAAAGACGAAGAAGATTAATTAGTCATTCTCAGTGGTCGTATCATTAGAGGTGATTAATTGTTGTAGAATGTTCCATCTATCTCAAGCCTTGTCCTGTTCACCTTTGCAAGTTTCCAGCACCTGTCTTGGTTAATAGCCTTATACATAACAGACTTTACCTTATCTTCTAGTATTTCTCACGGTATCAAATTAATTCTGTCCATGAATTTTTCACATCAATGTTTATTTTCTTACTAATGCAGGTTTTTACCTGTTCTGTGCAGCATATTTTCTTACCCCATTTCTTTTCGTTCTATCGTTGTGTTATATCATCCCGTTTAGCAATATTTCAGGTGATTTAATCTGTCCAGACTTTGATAGATGTATTCGCCTTTCATTTCCGTATACACTGTACAGTCACATTACTGTGACTATCTGTCCCAAAGCCTGAATAAACGCTGGGCTGCTGCGAGACGTGTAGGAAAGGACTCAGTGAGGTTCTGGTAGGTACCAAAAGGCATGTGGAGACATGTAGACTCCAGGGCTGTGCCCAACTGAATTAAATTTCTCGGCTGACGATCTACGAAGCGACGAGCCCGATCGAGGTGGTCCCACGGATACTTGACTGGGTTTAATTCCGGCGAGTTTGGTGACCAAGGGAGTAGGTTAAACTATTCCTGGTGCTTTTCGAACCACGCACATACACTGTAAGCTTTGCAACACATTGCATTGTCCTGCTGGAAGATGCCATCGTCCTGAGGAAGAGGAAACTGCAGGTAGCGGTGGACATGGTCCACAAGGATAGCTGCACACTGTTGTTGGTGATCGATTGTGCCTTCCAGAATGATGAGATCACCCAAGGAACGCCATGAAAACTTTCCCCAGGCCATAACGCTCCCTCCTTCGGCCCAGACGTTTCAAGCCGTACGCGCCAACGGGCATCTGTCCGAAGGAGCATAAAACATGATTCATCTGAGAAGGCCACCTTACCATTTAGTGGACGTGCAGTTGTTGTACTGGCGTGGTGATGGACAGCAGTCAGCGTCAGTCAATGAACTAGGTGCCTGTTGAGGAGGCCCAACACAGTGGCGGCCGCTGAACAGTCGTTGAGTAGGCACTGTTGCCAGCCCATCGGTCCATTTGGTAGGTCACGTGTTGAACATCTGCACCACTATTCGCCCGAGTAGATCTCTGCACCCGTCGTCCCTCCTCTCACCTACTGCCCATGGTGCTCCATATCTGTGTTGGCCCCGGTTTTGGATAGCACCATTTTGTCATGCGCTGTGTACTTTAACCATGGTGACTCAAAATTAGCCGTTCCAGAAACGTTTCCACCCTTGCTCCTAAAGCTAATGACCATGTCCTTCTAGATGTAAAACAAATCCCTCGGTTTTCGCATTACGACAACGACTGCACTGTTTTCCGAGTCCCCCTGACACACTATACATAAACGACACTACATGTGCTGACACGTGCCGTCTGTGAGTGGTTATTACAGCACGTTGACGTCGAACATAGGCGGTCTTCTCATTAATGTGATTTGCTGTGTTGTATAACAATGTCAGTATCTTTTTGACTAATCCTATGTCAAAGCTGATAGTAGCCACGCTTCGTGCTTCTACAGACATAGCCGCGCTTCGCGTGAGACGCAGCAAAAAGGGTGGCGGCTACGGCTGTAGCACCTGCGGCTACGTACCGATCCGGACTGGTGGCTGTGGAACCAGCAGATGCGGGGGCGGGGGCGGGGGCGGAGGCTACAGCAACGCCCAGTCAAGCTCCACTGGCTCTGCGTCTTCCGGAACATAGTAAGTATCAATGGCACACAGTCTACTAGTGTTATGCGTGCTGATCCTGGATCAACAGTATACTGAAACTTTCTGGCAGATTAAAACTGTGTGACGGACCGAGACTCGAACTCGGAACCTTTCTTCCACGAGTGATAGTTCTGCAATGTTCGCAGAAGAGCTTCTGTGAAGTTTGGAAAGTAGAAGACGAGGTACTGGCAGAACTGAAGCCGTGAGGACGGGTTGTGAGTCGTGCTTGGGTAGCTCAGATGGCGCCGGCACGGCAGCTCAGCTGGTTGGCATCTGTAATAAAAAACTGAGTGGAATGATCAACAAACGAACTTTAATGGATGTCATGTGACGTCCGCAACGACCAAACACAACGATCAACAATAAAAAACATAAAATAAAAAAAGATGGTAGAGCACTTGCCCGCGAAAGACAAAGGTCCGGAGTTCGAGTCTCGGTCCGGCACACAATTTTAATCTGCCAGAAAGCTTCATATCAGCGCACACTCCGCTGCAGAGTGAAAATCTCATTCTGGCAATAGTGTATTATTTACATCTGGACTACACTGGCGAGCGTTGGAGTTAATGCTGGGCAACGCAATTTAGGAAAAATACACAGAGGTGACAATAGAGACATACACGTAATGGCTGTAGAAACACGTACATGAGGTGTCAAAGGCAGTGCATTGGTGGAGCTGTCACTTTTACTCAGGTGATTTACGTGCAAAAGTTTCGGCGTGATTATGGCCGTACTATGGGATTTAACAGACTTTGAACACGGAACGGTAGTTGGAACTAGACGCATGGGACATTTCCTGTCGGAAATCATTAGGGAATTCAATATTCCGATATTCACGGTGTCAAGAGTGTGCCGAGAGTACCAAATTTGAGGCGTTACCTCTCACCACGGACAATGCAGTGGCCGACGGCCTTCATTTAACGACCGAGAGCAGCGGCGTTTGCGTAGAGCAGTCAGTGCTAACAGACAAGCAATGCTGCGTGGAATAAACGCAGAAATCAATGTGGGACGTAAAACGAATGTATCCGTTAGGACAGTGGTGGCGAAATTTGGCGTCAATGAGCTACGGCAGCGGACGACCGACGCGAGCGTCTTTGCTAATAGCACGACATCGCCGGTATCGCTTCTCATTTAAAGCCATTGACTCAACTGCCAACAAGCCACTATTGTTCAAGCTGTTGGTGGCTCCACATTCGTGTGGTATATGTTTACATGGAATGATGTGGTTCCTCTGGTCCAATTAAACCGATCGTCGACTGGGAATTGTTATGCTCGGCTACTTGCTGACCATTTTCAGCCCTTCATGGTATTCATGTTCCCAAACAACGATGGAATTTTTATGAATGACAGTGCACCATGTCAGAACATTCTGGACAATTCGAACGAATGATATGGTCACCGAAAATCGCCCGACGTGAATACCGTCGAACATTTATGAGGCATAATCGAGAGGTCAGTTCGTCCACACTGTGCTGCACCGGCAACAATTTGACAATATTTCTGCAGGGGAGTCCGTACCACTTTTAGTTGTTGTACTACGCCGGGAAAAAAGAGGTCAGACGCGATATTAGCAGGTATCCCATAACTTTTGTCACCTGA
This sequence comes from Schistocerca cancellata, assembly GCF_023864275.1. Taxonomy (NCBI): domain Eukaryota; kingdom Metazoa; phylum Arthropoda; class Insecta; order Orthoptera; family Acrididae; genus Schistocerca; species Schistocerca cancellata. The sequence goes on from NC_064626.1 coordinate 1,034,289,578, forward strand.
CTGTAGAGCTGTCTTGTTTGAATGTGATTCACTTTTCTCTGTGTAAAAATTGGACGCCATGAAGCAAGCATTAGATTTGAATTAAATTAAGTCGACATAATCTGCAGTGCTACAAAGAAATGTACAGTACAACAAAAAATATTTTCTTTTCCAACCAGCCACTATTTCCTCTGCGCTGCCATCGCCTTTATCACAAACTAGAACTTACACCCAACGTTCTCAATTATTTGTTGTATAAATACAAATCTCTGCCTCACTAGACATTTTTGCCCTCCACGGCTCCCTCTTGTACCGCTGATGTCGTTGCAGACGTCTCAATTCGTGGCTTGTTTTTGTATCTACCTCGACTTCTTCTCGTATGGTTAATTGACTTCCCCGACGATAGCAAGGATATTCGACCACTAAGTAACAACTATCAAATCATGAAGCGGATGCCTGTCTCCGATTACGATGACTAACATGAATTAAATGTCCTGTAAGATACACGTTGTAAGCTTGCTCGTTCTTTAGTTTGGTTGCATGACCATTTAGCCCTCCATAATTGATACACATTAACCAGTATATGGTTTCACTGTTATTTGTGTAGAATGATATGCACACTTACGACAAATATTACTGCAGTTACAGAAGAAAACTTCAATTTCATTTACAAAGTAGGATAATTTTCATACATTTGTAATGAAATTTATTATATGTATGCCATAAACTGTGTACGTCCATTTCATATTCTCTCTTGCTGGTTTAGTTGGCCACACTCTTGAAGGCAATCCTTCTTTCTTTTTCGGTTATGGTCTTTGCGGACGCACACATCTTACTGCATTTTTCTTATGCCTTTCAGTACAAAAGTTTTTTGAATATGATGTACAGGGCAATTATAATTAAAGCTCCAGTTTCAGAAGATTGTAAAAAACGAATCACTGCTCAGAATGACGCCAAACTTTGAACGGAATAGCCGGCCGTAGTGGCCGAGCGGTTCTAGGCACTACAGTCTGGAACCGCGCGACCACTACGGTCGCAGGTTCGAATCCTGCCTTCGGCACGGATGTGTGTGATGTCCTTAGGTTAGTTAGGTTTAAGTAGTTCTAAGTGCTAGGGGACTTATGACCTCAGCAGTTGAGTCCCATAGTGCTCAGAGCCATTTCTTTTTTTGAACGGAATATCATAAGAGAAGGGTGAAAGATTATGGGAAAAATAACGAAAATTTTTCCACTAAGTGGCACTGTAAGCGGAAGAATATGTAAAATAAAAGATGCGGGGTGCACCGTTGTTCCTCAGTTTGCGTCTGAGATTTGCGCCTGAGACGCTCGTCATGTCTGTTTCAATGCAGGATCCCGCGCTGCCGGTCACAATCTTTTGCAAGGACGGTGACTCTATGCCAGTAGCTCTGCAGTAGTCCGATGTCTACCAAGGGTCTGGAGAAATTAACTGCAAAATTCGAAAAGACGGTTTCTTTGTAAGTGAACCGTGGCAGAGGGAAAGAAACAATAGATCAAACATCAGTAGAGGATGTGACCACAGGAATGCAGAAGGGTTCGAACAGTTATATGCAAAACTTCAGTGCACAGGGGACTGGCAGAATTTTGAACAAGACTGTGAGCATGGTGCTTAAATTCTACGAAATATCTTGGATTGCTATCCACACAAAATTAACTGTGATCAGGAACTGCTTCATGCCGATCTACCAGGAAGACAAACCTTTGCTCTAGAATTTCTCGCTCGCTTGGAAGTGGAAAACGAACAGCCATTGAACTTTTTATGAACAGAAGAAGCCTCTTTCCATCTTCAAATACATGTCAGTACCTCTATAGAAATGCAGAAATGGGCAATGAAAAATCCGCTCCCACATCATCCGGCACCCCTTCATTCTGCAAAAGTAACTGTGTGGTGCGGGCTGACGCCATCGTTTATCGAAGGGCCATATGTTTTCGATGAGACGGCTCTGTGTGTCCTGTTACCTATACCGCAACTGATAAACGCTATGAGAGTCTATTGCGTACAAACGTTATTCCAAGCCCTCAGCAGCGCGGACGTATGTGTAGGGTCATTTTTAAGCAAGATGCTCTCGTTCGCCCATTGCTCAGCCAGTGAAGTACTTGCTTGAGGGACAGTCTGGAAATGTCATTTCCCTACAGCATGGCCGTCCAAATCACCTGATCTTAATGCGTGTGAGTTTTGGCTGTGTTGTTATCCGAAAAATACTGTGTTCGGAGCTCCGACTAGAAACGTAGCTGAACTGCAGGCAACGCACTGCGCAACGCATTCTGAACGTGATCCCTGAGACACTCCGATCTGTTGTGGAACACGCTGTTTCTCGATTTCGGCTTATAGCAGAAAACGGTGGACAGCATTTTGAACATGTCTTGCCCCAGTCTCAACACAATTAAAACCGATTTCATTCCTGAGCTTTCTGCGGTTTTGGCCTCTGGACGCCTAAAGACCGATCCAATGTGGTATCACCTTGCCGTGGTGGATGTGCTTACCAAACTAACAGTGCCGCAACAGTTCAATGCCAAACTTGTGCGGTCACGCACATTGCACTGCACTGTAGGATTAACTAATGAGCACTTCACATCATAGTCATCGTATTGCGATTTAGTTGTCATTTGTCGGCGAGAGAAATTATTTCATGACGCTTACAGTGTCATCTGGTGAGAAAATGTTCGTTAATCGTTATTTTGTTGCCAAAGCATTTCCCTATTCTTCGATAATAATCCGCTCAATTTTGACGTCATTCCAGGCAGCAGTTATTTTTTACAGCATTTTGAAACTGGAACTAGCTATAATTAGACAGTACACTGCCATAGAACGTATAGACGTGTCAGTTCACAGATTTGGAAACTTCAAGTAAGGAAACTACATAATTTTTCAAGAATTTAGACTTTTGAAGCATTCTTAAAATTTCTACAAGTGATTAATGTCTTACTTCGTTTGTTTCAGTGGCCGCAAGAAGTGAATGCAACAGTTCTACCATTTTTATACATTGTATTACAAGAGTTAAATAAAATGATGAAAAAGTACATCGTGTTATACTCATATTTTCCTGGTGAAATAGAGATATTCGTTATATTTACTTCCAGAATTTGAGAATTTGTGGTAAGGTCTGATGGGACCAAACTGCTGAGGTCATCAGTCCCTAAATGTACACATTACTTCATCTAACTTAAACTAACTTACGCTAAGGACAACACACACACACACACACACACACACACACACACACACACACACACGCCCGAGGGAGGACTCGAATCTCTGACGGGGGCAGCCGCGCGGACCGTGGTAAAGCGCCCTAGACCGCGCGGCTAGCCCACGCGGCTTTCTTCCACAGGGACAAAGTTAAACTAAGACATGAAACTTACCTGGATGAGTCGACTGGATAACGTTCTCTTTTAAAGTCGAAAAATTCGAATTTCAATCCTGTCTGATGGAATTTTGACCTTACATTCACATGTTTCTTCACGTGTGAGTTCTGAGCCACTATGAATTTATTAAACGATACTGCTATGAACTGCTCCTCCTCGGAAGAAATGACTTTGCGTAAGAATAACAGTATTTATTACCAACAAGGTATGCACTTGTGCCACAAGCAGTTTATTCAGTGAAGACCTAATGAGTCGTCACAGTACAATGAATAAATGTTTATATGCACGATATCGTCTGTCTCGCAAACTATCCGAGGTGAGCAGCAATCTGCAAATGAGCCACACGGATTTTCTATAGCTTCACAAAGTCTCTCAGAAGACAATGCCTTAATTGACTGTTGAATAACAATTTAGAAACAGTGTGAGTGCGTCCAGTCCAAAAATATTTTTAATGTTGCTTGCTTGACGACCAATAATGTTATTTCTCTAGTTTTCTGTATCAAATTTGAATGACACCAATGGGACACTAATGAGCTTAAAATACATTGGGAGGTTTTGTTCCATAATGAGGTGGCAGTTACCGTGTTTAGTTGAGGTGCATTGATCCTGGGAACCCAATAAAGCCGTGATACCAACAATGTTTTAAGTTTAGCACTTTGACCGCAGTAAGCGTTTGGTGGATAACTAAGAAGGAAAATTAGTTAGGCGTAACACTAGCACATACATCAAACAGACAAGATAAATTTGGAGTGTGTAAGATTCGGGGTACTTGTGGAAAATTTTATTTTACTTACTGAAATCAAGTATAGGGACCTGGATGATTAGTAATGTCAGTGAAGCTGGTTAACTTAATTCCAATTATCGTTGAGCCTAGAGCAGGCACTGTCAGTTGCGATACTGAATTTTTAATGACGATTTCTTTATTATCAAACGGTTTCTGTGTTAGATGATCCACTGATTAACTAAAATGTAGATATCGTCCCTGCTGGACGAGTAGTATCAATGGCAACGAAACCTCCAGAAACTACAATGTTCGGCAATAGTTGGAGATACAGATTTCGTTGAACATCCATTCTTGGAACTATGTCAAGGGTATCTCATTGTTTTAATTTCACTGACACACCCATCAGAGGCGCAATCTGTATCATTTACAATACTTAACCTATTCCAAAACTCCGCTCCTTTTTTTTTTGTATACCAAATATATTTCCATTTTGACTACAACTATGGTGGGCCATTTCCACGGAGAAACACCTAATCTCTAGCACAAAGCACTGGAGTGAGCAGCCGTAGACCACAAATGTGCAGTGTATTTGAATGCGTGATGTCTGTTCCTTCGAAAGCAGGAATAGCGAGTGGGAGTATAATGGACAGGGACTGGGGATAGGTGGCGCTCGGTGGGAAGTGTGGATCGGCCGTGAGGCGTACCGAAATTGTCCGTGCAGTTGTGGTAAAGCTGTATCGCGGATGGTGCAGTGGTTACCACACCTGAATCGTAAGCAAGAGACTCAGGGTTCGAACTCCAGTCCAGTATACAATACCGCTGATTCCGCTTAATGTCTGAATGCAGCTTACAGCAATGATCCTCCTTCAATTTTCACATAGTGCAGCATATTGTGTGTTTATTTTAGTTTACTATCTGTATTGTAAAGGTCGGACAGTTTAGTTGATCGAGAACTGAGTTAGTCTGACTGCCAGCGCGATAAATCATGTGGCAAATACTTTATTCAAACAATTACTTGTATCCAGACACGCTTTCCTCTGGCTCGGTCTCCTTAGATGGAAAGCACAAACAAGACAAAGCACATATTTCTAATATAAATATATATATATAACCGTTCGCTCGACGAAAGATCTGTACCCAAAGACTGGAAAGTTTCATAGGTCACACCAATATTCAAGAAAGGTAGTAGGAGTAATCCACTAAATTACATGCCCATATCGTTAACGTCGATATGCAGCAGGATTTTAGAACATATATTGTGTTCGAACATTATTAATTACCTCTAAGGAAACGGTCTATTGACAAAACATGGGTCAACATGGGTTTAGAAAACATCGTTCCTGTGAAACACAACTAGCTCTTTATTCACATGAAGTGCTGAGTGCTTTTGACAAGGGATTTCAGATCGATTCCGTATTCCGGAAGGCTTTTGACACTGTACCACACAAGCGGCTCGTAGTAAAATTGCGTGCTTATGGAATATCGTCTCAGTTCTGTGACTGGATTTGTGATTTCCTCTCAGAAAGGTCACAGTTCGTAGTAATTGACGGAAAGTCATCGAGTAAAACAGAAGCGATTTCAGGCGTTCGCCAAGATAGTGTTATAGGCCCTTTGCTGTTCCTTTTCTATATAAACGATTTGGGAGACAATCTGGGCAGCCGTCTTCGGTTGTTTGCAGATGACGCTGTCGTTTATCGACTAATAAAGTCAGCAGAAGATCAAAACAAACTGCAAAACGATTTATAAAAAATATCTGAATGGTACGAAAAGTGGTAGTTGACCCTAAATAACGAAAAGTGTGAGGTCATCCACATGAGTGCTAAAAGGAACTCGTTAAACATCGTTTACACGATAAATCAGTCTAATAAAAGCCGTAAATTCAACTAAATACCTAGGTATTACAATTACGAACAACTTAAATTGGAAAGAACACATAGAAAACGTTGTGGGGAAGGCTAACCAAAGGCTGCGTTTTATTGGCACTTAGAAAATGTAACAGACCTACTAAGGAGACTGCCCACACTACGCTTGTCCGTCCTCTTTTAGAATACTGCTGGGCGGTGTGGGATCCTTACCAGGTAGGACTGACGGAGTACATCGAAAAAGTTCAAAGAAAGGCAGCACGTTTTGTATTATCGCGAAATATGGGAGAGAGTGTCATAGAAATGATATAGTATTTGGGCTGGAAATCATTAAAAGAAAGGCGTTTTTCGTTGCGACGGAATCTTCTCACGAAATTCCAATCACTAACTTTCTCCTCCGAATGTGAAAATATTTTGTTGACACCGACCTACACAGGGCGTAACGATTACCACGATAAGATAAGGGAAATCAGAGCTCGTACGGAAAGATAATAGGTGTTCATTCTTTCCTCGCGATGTACGCGATTGGAATAATAGAGAATTGTGAAGGTGGTTTGATGAACCCTCTGCCAGGCACTTAAAAGTGATTTGCAGAGTATCCATAGACTTGTCAGACCAGGCTACATGTTGGAAGTCATCAACAGTCCATAATCGGTGTCGACGGGCCCAGGCGAGGCGTAAAGCTTTCTGTCGTGCAGTCATCAAGGGTACACGAGTTGATCTTCGGCTCCGAAAGCCCATATCGATGATGTTTCGTTGAATGGGTCCCACGTTGACACTTGTTGGTGGCTCAGCATTGAAATGTAATCTGCAGAAGGATTGCGCTTTTGGCACGCTGAACGATTGCCGTCAGTCGCCGTTGGTCCTGTTCTTGCAGGATGTTTTTCTGGCCGCACCGATATTTAAGATTTGATGCTTTACTGAATTCCTGATATTCATTGCACATTCGTGTAATGGTCGTACGGGATAATTCCCACTTTGTCGCTACCTCGGAGATGCTGCGTCCCATCGCTCGTGCGCCGACTGTAACACCACATTCAAACTCACTTAAACCTTGATAACCTGCCATTGTAGCAGCAGTAACTGATCTAACAACTGCGCCAGACACTTGTCTCACATAAGCGTTGGCGACCGCAGCATCGTATCCTGCCTGTTTACATATCTCTGTTTTCGAATACACATGCCTATACCAGATTATTTGGCACTTCAGTGTATATGGGAACTGGACGTGTGCTCCTCCTTCTCTCCGCTGTCTCTGTCCATCTCCCCATCCCTCTTTCCTTGTCCATCTCCTCCTCCTTCTCTCTCTCTGTCGACTACCTTCTCCACCTGTCTCTCCCCTTCTGTTTCCTCAACTCCTCATGTCTCCTCTCTCTTTGTCAGTCCTTCATGTCCTCCCCCTTTTTCTGTCCACTTTCTCCTTCCCCCCTCTACCTCGTCCTGCCCCCTCTCTCTGTCCGTCTCCCCCTTCACTTTTTCTATGTCCATTTCCTCCTACCACTCTGCCCATCTCCTCATTCCCCCATCTCTATGGCTCTTGGCTATTGTTACTGCAAATTCAGGGTTTGTAGTAGTAGTCCAATCATAAAACAGTAAGCCATAGATAAAACTTTCCTGTTTCTTAAAAATGTTTCACTACTGTATATATTAAAAGTATATAGTCTAAAGTCTAGATGTAGCTAAACGTTTAATACAGGAAAGAGTAAAAATTTGAAATGAATTAGGTATCTAAAGCATGCCCTATTAGAATTCCATGTTGTGACAAAATTTCAAAGCAATCGGTCAAGAACTTACGGAAAATGTTGAATTTGAACAAACCAACATTCATGTTTTTTAACGTTTTTCCTTTCGTTACATTACAGGGTGACTTTTTTCCACCGTGCACAAGCTATAGGGATTGTTCGATGAGAGCATAGGGACCGAAAAAGGTCTAATGAACTTATGTCCTGAAATATATCAATAAACGCGACGTGAACTGTCTAAAAATAACGAACTCTATCGTTATAGATCCAACTGAAGATGCCTTGGAATAAGAAAAAGGCGAAACGCGTCTGGAAAAAATAAATAAAGCTGCAGCAAGAAAAGGCGGCTTTATTACGAAACAAGTATTTCTGTGCTTGCTGCGGAGGATGGCCATGCAAAACAAAAACTTGTCGGTAGATGTGTTTCTACATCTGATAGATACTGTCTATTCAAATTTCGCGCCAGTTGGATAGCTTTGGCTTTAGTAGCGCCACTTTCTTTTCGGGTCTTCAGTCTTCTGACTTGTTTGACGCGACCCGCCACGAATTCCTCTCCATCTCAGAGGAGCACTTGCAACCTACGTACTCAATTATTTGCTGGATGTACTCCAATCTCTGTCTTCCTCTACAGTTTCTGCCCTCTACAGCTCCCTCTAGTACCATGAAAGTCATTCTTTCATGTCTTAACAGATGTCTTATCATCCTGTCTCTTCTCCTTCTCAGTGTTACCTCGTACCCCTTTCCTCTCCGATTTTGTGTAGAACATCCTCATTTCTTACCTTATCAGTACACCTGATTTTCAACATTCGGCTGTAGCACCATATCTCAAATGCTTCGATTATCTTCTTTCCCGGTTTTCCCATAGTCCATTTTCACTAACACACCATTTTGTGCTCTAAACGTTTATTCTCAGAAATTTATTCCTCAAATTAAGGTCTATGTTTGATACTAGCAGACTTCTCTTGGCCATAAATGCCATTTTTCCCAGTGCTAGTCTGCTTTTGATGTCCACCTGGCTCCATTCATCACTTATTGTTTTTCTGCTTAGGCAGCAGAATTCCTTAACTTCTTCTACTTCGTGAACAACAATCCTGATGTTAAGTTTCTCGCTGTTCTCATTTTCTACTTCGCATTACTCTTTCTTCGATTTACTCTCAATCCATATTCTGTACTCATTAGACTGTTCATTCCATTCAGCTGAGCATGTAATTCTTCACTTTCACTGAGGATAGGAATGTCATCAGCGAATCATATCATTGATATTCTTTCACCTTGAGTTTTAATACTACTCCTGAACCTTTCTTTTATTTTATTATCCCCTCTTGCCTCTTGTACATAATGTATATTGCCCGTCTCTCTCTGTACCTTACCACTATTTTTCTCAGAATTTCGAACATCTTGCACCGTTTTACATTGTCGAATGCTTTTTCCAGGTCGACAAATCTTATGAACGTGTCTTGATCTATCTTTAGTCTTGCTTCCATTATCAACCGCAACGTCAGAATTGCCTCTCTGGCACCTTTACCATTCCTAAAAACAAACTGATCGTCATCTAACACATCCTCAATTTTTTTCCATTCTTCTCTATAGTCAGCTTGTAAGTAAGTTGGATGCATGAGCTGTTAAGCTGATTGTGCTATAAATCTCGCAGTTCTCAGCTCTTGCAGTCTTCGGAACTGTGTGGATGATATTTTTCCGGAAGTCAGATGGTATGTCGCCAGACTCATACATTTTACATAACACCTTTATTGCCACTTAATGTTTCTAGAAATTCTGATGGTATGTTATCTATCCCTTCCGCCTTATTTGTTCGTAAGCCCTCCAAAGATCTATTAAATTCTGATTCTGATACTTGATCCCTTGTCTCTTCTAAATCGACTCCTGTTTCTTCTTCTATCACATGAGACATTTATTCCCCCTCATAGAGGCCTTTAATGTGTTCTTTCCACCTATGCGCTCTATCCTCTGCGTTTAACAGTGGAATTCACGTTGCACTCTTAATGTTACAACCGAGTTTCATCGAAGGTTGTTTTGACTGTCCTATATGCTGATTCAGTCCTGCGGACCATCATTTCTTTTTCGATTTCTTCGCATTTTTCGTGCAGCCATTTCGTCTTAGCTTCCCTGCACTACCTATGTATTTCATTCCTCAGCGACTTGTATTTCTGTATTCCTGAATTTCGTGGAACATTTTCGTACTTCCTTCGTTTATCGATCAACTGAAGTATTGCTTCTGTTATTCACGGTTTCTTCACAGTTATCTTATTTGTACCAATGTTTTTCCTTCCAACTTCTGTAATTGCTCTTTCTAGAGAAGACCATCTCTTTTCAACTGCACTGTCTTCTGAGCTATTCCTTGCGTATCTACAGCCTTACAGAACTTCAAAACTATCTCGTCGTTCCTTAGTACTTCTGTATCTCACTTCTTTGCGTATTGTTTCTTCCAGACGAATCTCTTAAACTTCAGCCTACTCTTCATCACTACTACATTGAGTCTATATCTGCTCCTGGGTATGGTTTACAATCGATGATCTGATTTCGGAATCTGTGCCTAAGCATGATATAATCTAACTGAAATCTTCCCGTATCACCCGACCTTTTCCACATATACCTCCTCCTCTTGTGATTCTTTACAGAGTATTCTCAATTAATAGCTGAAATTTATTACAAAACTCAATTAATCTTTCTCCTCTCTCATTCCTTGTACCAAGTCCATATTCTCCTGTAACATTTTCTTCTACTCCTTCCCCTGTATTAGAATAATGAACTTGACAGTCTTGAACGAACTGTGGCAGAAGCCCGAACAACAGCGGACTGTCGTATTAGGACATTTTTTGATACTATGAAATAGTACATTGATAATGGCTAGGCTCTTGCCGAAATCTAGATTTCCCGAATGAAACCTGAACGAAAAGGATGTCTGATTGCAGTGCTCTATCATATTAAAGTCATGTAACTGTCATTTAGTGCACCCACATTCCTAATGGAAGGTAACTTGATACAGTACAAGTAAGGGCAACTGCCAGATGAAATAAAGGGTGTATGTTTGTGCTGAGACTGGAAATTAACACTGTTATTCAACCTTCCAGTAACGTGCCTCGAAACGTCTGGAAAAGAAGTCAGTTATGGAATGTGTTAATTGACCGAAAAGCTAAGGCACACAACTATTTAAAACGATTCAAAAGGGGTGAGCGTGTTTGGTCGATAAACAAGGTTTTTTAGGAGACGTGATGGGGACGACGTTGAGAGACTTTATCTCGAAGTTAAGCGCTGTCGGGCGTGGTCGGCACTTGGATGGGTCACCATCCAGGCCGCCATGTGCTGTTGCCATTTTTCGGGGTGCACTCAGCCTCGTGATGCCAATTGAGGAGCTACTCTAGCAAATAGTAGCAGCTTCGGTCAATAATACCACCACAACGACGGGGAGAGCTGTGTGCTGACCCCACGCCGCTCCTAGATGCGTCCTCCACTGCGGATGACGCGGCGGTCGGATGGTCCCGATGGGCCACTTGTGGCCTGTAGACAGAGTGGTTTTTTTTCAGTATATGGAGCACAACTGTTAAACAAAATCACTTCAGAATATGCCTATTGAAAACAAATGAGAACAGTAGGGGAGATCTTGTACCCAAAGGACAGTGTACATACGAGCACATTATGGTTTTAGGACGGTACTTCAGTGTAGTGACTGATTTTGGAGTCATGTGCATGGTAGAGACCGCGATAAGCAGTTTGCGCCTTTTTCTACAGTTTTTGTTGTTGATAGAGATGGGCTTGTGTTCAGTGCAGTATTTGTAAATAGTTCGTGTTCCACACATTTATTTTTTTGAGATACATTGTTACTTCGTCAATAAAAATTTAATGATGCCTAAAACGCTTTTTTCTTTTAAAATTTTTACGCAACATGTAGATAGTTAAGCCACACTTCGTCGATCGTGTACCATCTTGTACCTTGAAACAGAAGAATGTCTTTTACTACTGTACATGTGATACTTGCAAATCAGTTTCTTTAATGCCTTAGCAATTTTATTTATATTAAAACTGGAAATATCTATTACTTTCAAGATTTGATTAACATGTAACTGCTTTCTGATAATTTTTCGTCTTTATTCGATTTCAGTTACTGATCATTGGTGTGTTGTACAGTAATACTACAACAGATAGATGACTGAATGCAGAATTAGCAAGATTTTGATAACTGAAACGCTTTTAATTTTAAGTTTACTATTCGGATCATGTTGTATCTTTTTTTTTTCGTATTGGCCAAAACCTTAATTTTCCGGATAAGTTTTTATAATTTCAGAAAAAATGCAGTACATAAAAAGTAAATGCCATCATTCACAAATGGAGTAAGAAACTACAGTAAACTTGTATTATAGGGCTGACTAGAGGCGAATGTTTGAAAAGTGCACCTAGCTACAACATTCTCCCCATCAGGCACACGTTACCTACAAGTCTTATCGACACCACCACAGCAGGAGGGGACGTGGTGTCCCAGTTACCCATCCAACAAATTGGTCAATGATCGATTTAATGTTCTGGAAGAGGCCAACGCTTGCTTAAAAGGAGCATCCAGTCTACTTAAGAATTCATTCTCCATAAGTTTACTTAATCACAACAATCTTGTTTACCAACTGTCTCGAGTGTCAACATATTGCACACATGCGTACAGAAATAACAAGCTACAATGCTCCATGTGTATCACTAGCGACTGCTTGTCTTATGACATCTTAGTGCTCAGATTACACAAAATTATCATATTCTTGATGCTATAGCCTCCGGACACTATGCTTGTACTCTTGACGCGTCGTTCATTTCGTACTTACGGGCTCTCTGGCAACATTAACCCCCGTTATACACTATTAAGTACACTATTTTTCCTGCATCGATCATGAATCATTGCAATTATCCCAAACTGATGAAGACCAAGAGGAGATCAGGATAGCTAAGCTCTCTGTGCAAATGTAAATGATGTTTAATAAAGGACACCAGTTTTAATCCCATGCTTTACGACGGGAAATGTAGGACGTGAAAAATGTTGCATACATCTGTATCTACATCTACATCTACATGGAACTCTTCAAATCACACTTAACTATCTGACAGAGGGTTCACGAACCACCATGACAGTAAGTCTGTGTTATTCCTATCTCGAGCAGCACGCGGAAAAAGCGAACATCTATATCTTCCCGTGCGAGCTCTGATTTCCCTTATTTTATTGTGAGGATCGTTTCTCCCTATGTAGGTCGACGTCAAAAAAATATTTTTGCGTTAGGAAGAGAAAGGTGGTGATTGAAATTTCACGAGAAGATTCCGCTTCAACGTAAACCGCCTTTCTTTTAATGATATCCACACCAAATCTTGTATCATGTCAGTGACACTCTCTCCCCTAGTTCTTCATAATACGAAACATGCTTCTGTTCTTTGAACTTCCCCGATGTACTCTTTGCATCCTATCTGTTAAGGATCCCACACCACGCAGCAGTGCTCCAAAACAGCTGTAGTGAAGAACTCTCTTTCGTAGATCTGTTGCGTCTTCTAAATGTTCTGCCAATAAAACGCAGTCTTTGGTTCGGCATCTCCACAACATTTTCTATGTGTTCTTTCCTATTTGCGTTATTTGTAGCTGTAATTCTCAGATATTTAGTTGAATTTACGGTCTTTATGTTTGAATGATTTAACGGATTACATTTAGTTCTCATGTGGATAATTGCACACTTTTCTTTATTTGAGGTCAATTGCCAATTTTCGCACCATACAGATATCTTTTCTAAATCATTTTGCAATTTGTTTTCATCTTCTGTTGTCTTTACCGGACGTTAAACGACAGCATCAACAGACTGTCTCCTAAATCATTTATATAGCTAAGGATCAACAGAGAGCCTGTAACACTACCTTGCGGAACGCCAGAAATCACTTCTGTTTTACTCGCTGACTTCCCATCAGTTAAAACGAACTGTGACCTCTCCGAAAGGAAATCAAGAATCCAGTCACATAACTGAGATGAAATTCCATAAGCAAGCAGTCTGACTACAAGCCGCTTGTGAGGTACATACTGAATGCAGGTTAAGGTGGACACGCCTGAATAACAATGGTTCTGAAAGTTTACGTCCCTATCGGCCATCGTGGGTCTGATACGTTGAAGAGAAGACGTTCTTACTTAACACAACCAACAAAAAAATGTGAATTTAGATGAAATGCTACTGAAAGACATTATTTGGGAAACGAGGCAGACTTGTTATGGTAATTGGGAATGTCAGTCACCTTGTACAAGTATTATTATTACTTGTCTTGTGTCAACATTGTTATGACTATTTTGATGCAACCTAACACAACTACTTCTCCTGTTCTAGTCTCTTCATTTCAAATACCTACACCCAGCGTCATCAGTTACTGCCTTCCCTTAAAGTTAGAAAAAAATAAGCAGGAAGGTCAGCATTGGCCGTAATTCTGATGATTTATTAACTGCAAAATCAATTTTCGAGCACATAATGATCATCTTCAGTGTTGGAAGTTGAATATTTTACACAGCGATCAGTGAATAAGAAACAAAAGCTCACAAATACACCTAAGTATAAACCAAATGTTGGTAAGAATATACCTTTAGGTCGTAGGCACTGATGTCTAGTTATTAGCAGTAACAGAAGCTACGAAACGATCACAGTAACTGAAGCCGCTATTTACATTCACCTTTATAGCAGTCCTCGGTGTGACAGGGTCTTGGAGCTCCCGTTATGTGACATGTGTCACGTGAAGACTTAACATTACTTTATTTGGCAAGAGATTACCACAAAATACTAAATCTGCACTTGCATACCATTAATTGAATATTTAAAATTTAAAATTGTACATTAAAAACTCATAGTAAAAAGAAAGGGGAAATGCACATCTTGCCAACGTGTTGCGGTGTCATTTTCAAAACAAAAAAATACGCAATTATAAAAATGTTAAAGTTAAAATGTTAAAGTGTTTGCCCCCTGCAACTTCCTCTAGTACCACGGAAGTTTTTCTTCGATACCTTAACACATATCCTATTATTATTATTTCGTTTGGCATCAAGGATACATTACTTGAATTGAACAGCAATGATGTTACTGGTAACACAATATGCATATATTACAAATAAAATAGATTACATGCATTTATGGTAATAAAAGTCTTAGATTAGATCGATAAATCAATAATATACAAATGGATAAAAACACTAGGATGAGTTACATGTAAAAGAGAAAATGTGGTTTTTATAAACAGTAATATTGACAAACAGAGCTTCAAGTTGTAATAAAAACTATAGGTTAATATCTAAAGTATCCAGCCAGGAGATAGCTTCCTCAGAGACCTCATGTATGCCGGTCAGAGTTCCAGCATATTTCCGTAGGGGACACTCTGTGACTATGTGGTGTATTGTTTGTCGTTGGTGTCCGCAGTCACACTTGGCACTTTCAGCGATTCCCCACTTATGCTTCAAGTCCTGGCATCTTCCGTGC
The DNA here is from genome assembly GCF_023864275.1 of Schistocerca cancellata. Classification (NCBI taxonomy): domain Eukaryota; kingdom Metazoa; phylum Arthropoda; class Insecta; order Orthoptera; family Acrididae; genus Schistocerca; species Schistocerca cancellata. Next base: position 1,034,304,752 of record NC_064626.1, read on the forward strand.
TTGGTGCGTATGCGATTTAGGGTGGTCCACGACCTCCTAGGTAAGTGGAATCCAGGAGGGACTCGTGTAGGATCAGCAATGAGACCTGCAGAATCGGGATTGGCTGCGAACCATTCTTCCCGCCATGCTGTTTCTGGTTGGAATCCTTCTGAAGTAAGCCTTTTTCCAAGTCTCCAGGAGGGTTTCCTGGACTTAAGACGTTGCCTTTGAGTGGCATCACAGTCCTGGTGTAGCGGTAACTCGGGATTCTTGGAGCATTTGTCCCATTCCCTTTTCAACGCTGCTTGACGTCGTAACTTCGGTGGTGCAATATTAGACAGAACAGGTAGCCATTCTGTGGGTGTGGATTTTATTGTCCCGGATACGCTTCTCATGGCTACATTCAGCTGCGTGTCTACCATAGCTGTATGAGCGCTGTTCAGCCATACTGGGCTGCAATATTCCCCAACAGAGTATACAAGTGAGAGGGCAGTTGTTTTGAGTACTGATGCCTTAGCTCCCCAGCTTGTTCCGGAGAGTTTGTGTAATATATTGTTTCTGGTTCTCATTTTTAAAGCTGTTTCAGTTAGGTATTTTCTATATGTTAACGAACGATCCAAGGTCACCCCGAGATATTTTGGGAATGGTTTATATAACAGCAACACACATATCCTATCATATTACACGAGGGTTGGAACTTAAATAGTGGCAACAATTTATTCACAACCGATACAAAAGAGCTACGTGTTTGCACCTATTACTGTCCTTCAGAGCAGACACCAGCGTTGTGTAGAACCCGTTGCCAGCGATGTGGAAGGCGTAGTATACCGTTAGCGGAACCTGTTCTTTTGATGGTGCGAATGGAGCGGTTTACTGCCTGTCGAATCTGTGGAACAGTTCTGAAGCGAATACCACGAAGTAGTTCCTTCATCTTCGGAATCAAATCAAAGTCACAGGGACTTAAGTCCGGGAAGTACGGTGGATGGTACAGTACTTTCCAGTCCCATCGACCGAACAGAGCAGCCACAGCTTGCGCTGTATGTGCCCGCGCATTGTCGTGCAAAATGGTGGTTGGATTGCGCAGAAAGTGTACTGCAATACCGATTTCCCGCACGCCTCTTGAATACCTTGATGACACCGTCGTGCTGTACGACCTCTGGCACATTCAGTCTTGATCCAACTCCGTTGTTCCTGTTTCGAAAACACAGTGACACCGTTACGTTAGACCGCTCGCTCACAAGTGACTGTGTTTCCCTCGATTGTGCGCATGCCGGTGACGTGGGACGGGCGAGTCCATTTGCTCGGGGGTAAGGTAGGTATGTCAACAACGTGTGCTATCAGCGACAATAGTAGATTCCATTGCATAGTGTCTCCACAGCACTACTTAAGTTCCAACCTACGTATATCCTTGTCAATGTTTTCCACATACTCCTTTCTTTGCTGAGATACTGCGGAGAACCTCATTTATAGTCTTACTAGACCATCTAACTCTCAACATTCTTCTACAGCACCACATCTCAGTCGCTTCGAGTCTCTTGTTTTCCGGTTTTCCCACAGTCCATTATTCATTGCTGTACAATCATGTGGTCCAAACGTACGTTCTCCAAAACTTCTTCCTGAAATTAAAGCCTATGTTTGAGAGCAGTACAATTTTTTTTTGACAAGGAATGCTCTCTTCGTCTGTAATAGTTTGTTTCTTACTTCGTCCTTATTAGTCCGTCATGTGTAATCAGGAGAATGAATTTACTTCACGTATTTCGTAGAACCCAATTATGACGTTAAGTTTATTTCCACTAGTGCTCGTTACTTTGTCTTTCTTTGATGTAGTGGCAGCCCATTTTGTATGCTAATTAGACTTAATTTAGTTCAACTGATCCTGCAGTTCTTCCTCATTTGCACTGAGGGCAGCAATGTCATCAGCGAATCTCAACACTGTTATCCTTTCACTTCGTTTGGTCTTCCATTCTTATTGTTCCTCGTAGTTGGTGCACATATTTAGATCAGCCGCCTTTCCTAATATTCCTAAAAATTTCAAATATTTTGCATCATTTTCAGTTATCAAAAGCTTTTTTAGGTCCTTAAATTCAATGAAAATGTCTTCTAAGTCTTTCTTCCATTATCAAGCGCCACGACAGGGCTGTCTCTCTGATGTTACTACCTTTCCTGAAGCCATATACAAGTTCAAGCCTCTCATGTGATCACATTGTCATAAGATTCAGATTTTCTGCTGCACATAAGACTCATTCGGATTATTATCTGGTAATATCTTGACTATGTATTGATCGAAAAATACTTTTAGTTATAGATGTTCATAGCAAGTTCGGGATGTCACAGTCGTTAATTTGCCTTGCGCTCCTGGCTACTCCAAGCCGAGGATCAAGTGTTAGAGATACGCTTCTGGATGCATACCATCTTGATTGAACAATTGTTTTAGAACATCTATAATCTGACCTGATAATTGAATGATTCTTAAGAGGATAATGACTTACTGAGACAACAAATAACGCAAGGATATCCGGCTATTCAGAGAAGGAATCACTTCTCGACTGTTATACACTATTCATTACTGTTATTCATTTTGTACCCTGTTGATTACCCAAAAGAAGAAAGTGATCTGGCTGGAAATATCATTGGTTCAAGTGGTTCAAGTAATTGAAAAATTATTTGCGTGAAAAATGGGGTTTCTAATTCAGTTATGACCCTCATTTAATCTCTCAAAATCAAAAGTCTGGGGGGACAACTTCGAACATAATAAATACAGTTATTACACAATACTGAACCTAGATAGACATAGAGTCATACTAGAATTACCAGTATGTATTTGGTTGTTCAGGCATGCATGATATGATCTAACAAGAACATTTTGGCCAGGCAGAGCCTAGTTGAAATATTTAATACACACTCATACTCATGAAATTAACGGTATATTCAGCCTAGTTCCAATATTTAATACACGTACATACTCATACTCATGCAATTACATCTACATCTACATTTATACTCCGCAAGCCACCCAACGGTGTGTGGCGGAGGACACCCTACGTGCCACTGTCATTACCTCCCTTTCCTGTTCCAGTCGCGTATGGTTCGCGGGAAGAACGACTGCCGGAAAGCCTCCGTGCGCGCTCTAATCTCTCTAATTTTACATTCGTGATCTCCTCGGGAGGTATAAGTAGGGGGAAGCAATATATTCGATACCTCATCCAGAAACGCACCCTCTCGAAACCTGGCGAGCAAGCTACACCGCGATGCTGAGCGCCTCTCTTGCAGAGTCTGCCACTTGAGTTTGCTAAACATCTCCGTAACGCTGTCACGGTTACCAAATAACCCTGTGACGAAACGCGCCGCTATTCTTTGGGTCTTCTCTATCTCCTCCGTCAACCAGATCTGGTACGGATCCCACACTGATGAGCAATACTCAAGTATAGGTCGAACGAGTGTTTTGTAAGCCACCTCCTTTGTTGATGGACTACATTTTCTAAGGACTCTCCCAATGAATCTCAACCTGGTACCCGCCTTACCAACAATTAATTTTATATGATCATTCCACTTCAAATCGTTCCGCACGCATACTCCCAGATATTTTACAGAAGTAACTGCTACCAGTGTTTGTTCCGCTATCATATAATCATACAATAAAGGATCCTTCTTTCTACGTATTCGCAATACATTACATTTGTCTATGTTAAGGGTGAGTTGCCACTCCCTGCACCAAGTGCCTATCCGCTGCAGATCTTCCTGCATTTCGCTACAATTTTCTAATGCTGCAACTTCTCTGTATACTACAGCATCATCCGCGAAAAGCCGCATGCTGGGCTGACGCATCGACTACTAGTTACTATGGCAAGCTGAAGGAGAGATACAGAGGGATAAAGAGAGAGAGAGAGAGAGAGAGAGAGTATAGCACATAGCAGATGAGGCTCACATCAAAGTTTTTTTTACAATAAATAGATGCTAAGAGCAAACGTCAATAGCTTCTGGAAGGCCTCCAGAGAGGAGACCATACACTTAGGCATGGCGCTCAAGAGTTAAGAACTGCAGCGAGACCCGAACTAAAGGTGCCGGCCGGTGTGGCCGTGCGGTTAAAGGCGCTTCAGTCTGGAACCGCGTGACCGCTACGGTCGCAGGTTCGAATCCTGCCTCGGGCATGGATGTGTGTGATGTCCTTAGGTTAGTTAGGTTTAATTAGTTCTAAGTTCTAGGCGACTGATGACCTCAGACGTTAAGTCGCATAGTGCTCAGGGCCGAACTAAAGGTGCACAGAAATTAATGAGTCTCACATTGAACAGAAAATAACAATAGACACGGCTTAAAACTGCACAAGGAATTTGGTTACCAGTTACAACCAGAAATTAATAGGCTACATACTATAGACGGTTGGCACTGAAATCATTGTAAAATGGGGTACTGGCAAAGCTGCACGCACTACTCACCAAGAAATGATCACGGAAATGGAGTGAATTCGTTTCAAAGCCGCACATGGACTAGCGACGACTGAATAATATCAAACAATTATCCCTTGGAGATGAAGACTCGCAATTCTTGGGCAAATACACCAATTGATCAAGCTTCGTACAAAGGTATGGTCATCAATCTACATTCTCTCCAGAGAATTCACAGGAAAATAATCAAAACTAAGGAACTTCAATCACTTTTTAACATCACTCCAATACCAGCAAGACGCTGTAACAGAGTTACTGCTCACTTACCACGCTCTAGAACGAGCGCCAATCATGGCGGTCCCCTCGACAGCGGCGCCCTTTCAAATAGGTAGTACACAAATAGGTAGTACACCTGATCTGGTAGCTGTCACCAATCATGACACGATGTCCATCCTTTCTACTCTGCTCCTGCAAACACTGACATTTGCAGTCCAATTACAATCAATCACATAGGAACAGTGAAAGGGGATACGCGTAGCAGGATACATATAGTGTCCCATTTCATCATCCGCTGCCCCAGAAAGGAAATGGCCTGGTACTGCCCTTCCAATGGCAAAGCAGCATCAAACATTTTAAAAAAAGGAGGGAGACCACAAGCTTCAAATGTATCTTGCACAAATAATAAACGAGATTCCAGTGAGTTGAATGACAGCAATATACACGATAAATGTTGGTTGATGTCAAGGAATAACGTAAAATAGAATGCATAATTGCAGTGTTCATATCAAAATTTATATGTACTAAAATGTGTCATCAGTGATAATTGGTTGAGGAATACATATATACAATGATTGTTGCTTGACATCAGAGGTTCAAATGAAAGGTAATACGTTCTGACGGTGTTAAGAAAAATTCATAGTTACTAGAAGTGTATCATGATTGATAATCGCCGGCCGAAGTGGCCGTGCGGTTAAAGGCGCTGCAGTCTGGAACCGCAAGACCGCTACGGTCGCAGGTTCGAATCCTGCCTCGGGAATGGATGTTTGTGATGTCCTTAGGTTAGTTAGGTTTAACTAGTTCTAAGTTCTAGGGGACTAATGGCCTCAGCAGTTGAGTCCCATAGTGCTCAGAGCCATTTGAACCATTTGATTGATAATCAGTCGAGGAACATAAATGTACACAAGGACTGTAGTTTTTTCACATAACAGAATTTTACATCAAGCTTTGTCACACACAATGCATAGATGCTCTGGAGTTACATGTCATTGTGAAAAGTATTAACGAAACCATTAGCAAAATTTAAACTGTGTTTGGCCAGAGTTCTTTGTATGTACACTAATGGCCTATAAACAAAACAAAAAACATTGAAACATATAAAGTAAAATCCACCTACGCACTGCAATGTATATTGTATGTGTGTTAAAAAAACACTTGAGTATTATCAATCAGAAACTAAACTTTGTTGAAAATTGGCTTCACAAATGATCAAGTTTGATGCCACTTGAATTATGGAACCCACTCAGAGTATAACGCTGAGGCACTCACTGTCCAAAGAGGGGATCGCCACCTTCAAAAGACATACTAGAATCAAAAGTAAATAGTACCATAGCAAACTGTGCACCACTTAAGTTAAACAATCACTCTGACATTACAACTGACATTTCAGAATATGTGGGCATTTGAATAAACGAGATGCAAAAAAAGTAAATAGAATAAAAAAGTACATAGAAGTTGACATTACATTGCATGATACCAAAGTACTTGGCATGTGCATGCACAGTGTCTTATAACACAGACTATCGCCAGTGATCACGTCTGTAATGAGCACAACACGATTAAACTATCGTTTTACAAAATACCACATGCCAACATATACATGTTTGATATTGCTTTCTGTTGTACCTTAGACACACAACACGGTATTACAATGGTAGCCTAGGGCCCTCATTGGGATGGAGATTTTTCCAAAGGTACTTAGAGGGATGTCTCAGAAGAGATAACACTTCGTTGGATCATCAGTACTCGCGCCATCCCACGTGGTTCAGCCTCTCTAGTCCCTCGTCTTCTGATGATACCATGGTCCGACATCTTGTTGGTTTATCTCTTATTATTTTGATATATAACTACGTTCTTAATTTCTAGGGTGGTCTGCCTTGTGTGCAGATTCAGATTAAGCCCCTTCCATTCTGACTGTCATTTAAAGCAAAGCAGGTGTACATTTCGTGATCGTATCTTTGCCTACGAAAGTCTATAGCATCCTTCCAGTAATACTAACTGCTATCAATCATGGAGGTTACGACCATCAGCCTAAATGTCTCATCTTCAAGCCAGAACAAATGCCTCTCATTCCACATCTGCTATTCTCGGCGACATCGGATTGATACAGTGCCTACAGAGTGCAAAGAAAATGTGTAAGCTCCAAAGAGCAGGCAGCATCGCGTACTGGCTCTGCGAGTTTCCCATCGCTCTCTTCTTGGGCTTAAAAGGGCACCATTTCATCCCCCAGTAGGCTTGGGTCGACTACCGCACTCATCCCATAGTCCGTAGACGTTCCAGCCCTGCTGGAAAAGAGAGTGACCCTGTCGCAGCCTCCAAGCTGCCGGAGAGCTCTTCCTCGTTATGTAAGTTGCTGCAACAGCTTGACGCATGCTAATGGTCTTTCAAGGCCGCTGGCACTGCTCTCACGACTCCCAGAATGTGGCTCTTTTAACATTCATACATGTAAGGACCGGTTACACAGTTATGTTACACAGAAATAGTAAGAAGTAATAGCAACAGTTGCATATAGTCACACTATTCGACAAATGTTAGTTTTATAACTGTGAGGGCTCGCTATGAAAAACAAAAATATCGCAGTTTAAGTAAATTTTCAGTCTTCGGTGCTCAACATTCATACCTGAAAGTTGACGTTACAGGAGTGGGAATTTAGAATAAATAAAGTACAATGAAAATAAATAAATGTTTCCAAATAGGAACAATGATACCTTCCTCCCTAAATGTTTACTTTTCAAGTGCAACGTGTGAACACAAAACAATGAAACTGAAACCCATTTAAATGAATGACAGTAAGTGCTGAACGTGGGTGTTAACAGGTGTACAGGGAGATTATAAACAAACACTGAATCATAGGTGTATATATATAAAATCATTCCTTCAGAGGGCTCATCATTGAATGGATGAAAAGTGGTAATATAGCTAATGTTCTAAAACAACCAAAATCATCATATTAATATCTTTTGACAACTAACAACACATGCTATTTTCCTGTCTTCATCCTGCTACTTTCCCATGAAACGTCCCCTTAGAACAACTTATACAAAACTGTGCTTAACCTGGCACACTATAATTTTAGCGCAACGCTACGCGCTGTTCACATCCAGCTATAGCAGTTCATGACAACAATGGCAGGCAACAATGCAAACTAGCCACAGACTGCACACAGCACAACCAGTGATTTTCATACAGAGCGCTACGTGGCATTACCCATATAAAAATCTAAACAGCCTACATGAAACGTCCCCTTAGAACAACTTATACAAAACTGTGCTTAACCTGGCACACTATAATTTTAGCGCAACGCTACGCGCTGTTCACATCCAGCTATAGCAGTTCATGACAACAACACAGACTGCACACAGCACAGCCAGTGATTTTCATACAGAGCGCTACGTGGCATTACCCATATAAAAATCTAAACAGCCTACTTACACCCATACGAAACTCTCTCTTTCTATCGACAATGTTAAGTTATGCCCATTTAAGACAAGAATCTACAGTTATACTTCGGATAATTCCATTTTGAATTAGTTGACTTCATTACGTGCGAACAGTCCTTCAGAACAAAATAAAAGACACACAAAATCACGTCATCAAATAAAAAATAAACGAAGTGCATGCCTGTATCACCTATACGGACTGAGTGATTCGTGTGGGTGAATCCATGTACAATTCCACATGAGTGCTGCTCGACAGTTTATCGATAGAAAAAAAAATTTCTAAGTTGCCTCACAATGTTCTTTGGATAAGGGCATTAATTTGCTCAACTTCGTAGCTACACGCAATCTCTTGTTTACTTCATACTGGTAACACCTCCGACTCTCTAAGGAAAATTGAGACAACCTCATTTCTCCATAATGGACTCAGCATTAGGTCTCACGACATCCATATAAGCACCTCCTCCTCTACATAAGCACACAGCATTTATCCACAACATGTTATTAAAGTTACCCAAGGGTGTCCTTAGTTCACGAGTCTCTCAAGTCTGTGTCTTTCATGGAAATCGCCTCAATTGTTGCTCTGATTAATACATAATTATTGTTTATACTCCCTGTCATTCAATAATTAGGACTCCACGTTTCTCCATTCTCACCATGTGGCTCAGCTGCTTTATTCTCCAGCTTAACCTCAAGCTTCCTGAAGCTCCCTGACGCAAAAAATTCCTGTATCACTTTCCCGGAGGGAACAGCAAAAATATCGCCCAGCACAAAAAAGAAAATATACCAAGCGCTCTGTCTCGGCCTGAATCAGTCTCCACCGGCTACAACATTGTCAAAGCATTTCATGAAGTTACACATTTCGCATTCTGCACCATAACACTCCATGATGCTCACATCTCTCCAAACCAACTCAAACACACTACTGTCTTCAACATGGACATTATTGCATTCAATTACAGAATACATTAAATAAATCAGAATCGTTCCCACCTTCTACCACACTGATAAACCAACACAGCATTGAAGGAAAGAGTGTACTACTTTTAATCTACAAGACCATTCACTATTTTAGCAGTTTCAAATTAGTGATAATGATGTATGTCGTTGGACCTTCTCATTCTGAATGTCTCAGTTTCCGTGGTGTTGCATGGGCCACCCTGACATGGAAACCACCGACGTACACGTTAAAAAGCTTGCTCACAGAACTTGGTGTTTCCTCAAAATCCCGTGCGACCGAATCAATACTGTGATCTCCATTTTCAGACTGAGGTACGAAACCGACGCTTCTGCCAGCGTTGCCTACTCGTAGCTTCCCTCTTGATCTAATCGTTTGCAATGAGAACGACTTCTGTATGTCGCTGCTATTCACCTTTCACAATCAGGTGTCTATCGGGTCTTTAGCATTGCTATTGAACAAATGCCAATAGATCCATGTAGTACCTCATTCACTGCATTCTGTAGCTCATTCAGAGAGTAATAGCAGTTATGGTGCTGCTTGTGGCAGTGAATACAGCACAATGTTCCCACCTGGATTAGAGGTGAGATGGTACTGGGATATAAGTATCGGTTTCATTGGCTTTCTCCTTAAGACGGCTTACCAATACTTGAACCAAAACTGAGGGCCATAGTCACAAATGACATTCCTTATGTGCCCGACCTCATGGGAGGAAATGACAGACTACCACAGTCGCTACAGTTTTCGCTGTTGCACGATGCAAACTTCACAAGTGAGCCAAACAAGTCTGTTGCTACATATTCTCACAACCGAGTGGGAAGAACAGGGAAGAAAGGATCCCTATACGAAACAATGGGCGGCTTCACCTTTTGACACACTTTCCATGTATTGAGAATTCTCCTAATTCGTCTCTCCATATTGTTGAAGTGCACTGATTTACGCAACTTGCTGCAGGTACCTCACGTTAAATTTATTCACTTCTAATTTTCCATCGCCTCGTTGCGTGAGTCCAATCAGACTATGGGATAGTGCATCCATCTACAACATTCTTCGTACCACAAACGATTTTGAATTTATATTCCTGAAGGCACAGTGTCCACTTCATTAGCCGACCATACAATAACTTGGCTGAGATTAGGAACTGCAGCACTTTACACTGAGGTGACAAAAGTCATGGAATACTTCCCAACGTCGTGTTGGACCTCCTTTTTCCCAGTTTAGTGCTACATCTTGACCCAGCATGGACTTAACAGGTCGTTGGAAACCCCTGCAGAAATGTTGAGCCATCATGCCTCTATAGCTGTCCATAACTGCGAATGTGTTGCTGGTGCGGGATGTTATTCACGAACTGATGACCCGTTTATGCTCCATAAATGTATGGTAAGATTCATGTTGGTCTATCTGGGTGGCCAAGTCATTCGCTCGAATTATCCAGATTGTTCAGATGTGCAATCGTTGTTTGGTAACATATCGTCTCCAAGTAGCTGAACACAACCATTTCCAGTCGAAAATCAGTTCAGCTGGCCCAGAGGACCCAGTCCATTCCATGTAATCGCAGCCACCACCACTTCCGTAGTGCCTTGTTGACATCTTGGGTTCATGACTTCGTAGGATCTGTGCCAATGTCGAACCGTACCATCAGCTCTTACTAACTGAAATCGGGACTCATCTGAGCAGGCCACGGTTTTCCAATCGTTTAGGGTTCAACCGATATGATCATGAGCCCAGGAGAGGCGCTGCAGGCGATGTCGTGCTGTTAGTAATGTCACTCGCTTCGGTCACCTGTTGCCATAGCCCATTAAAGCTAAATTTTACGGCACCGTTCCAAACGGACCCTTTCGTCTTCTGTTCCACATTGATTTCTGCTTTATTTTACGCTGTGTCGCTTGTCTGTTAGCAATGACAACTCAAAGCAAACGCTGCTGCTCTCGGTTGTTACGTGGAGGCCATTGACCGCTGCGTTGGCCTTGGTGAGCTGAAATACCTGAAATTTGGTATTCTCGGCACACTCTTGACACTGTGGATCTTACAATATTGATTTCCCTACCGATTTCCGAAATGGAATGTCCCATACATTCAGCTCCCACTACCATTCCATGTTCAAAGTCTGTTAATTCCCGTCATGTGGCCAAAATCACGTCGGAAACCTTCTCACATGAGTCTTCTGAGTACAAATGACAACTCCGCCGATGCACTGCTCCTTTACATCTTATGTATGTGATATTGCCGCCGTCTGTGTATGTGCACAGGGCTATCTTATGACTCTTGGCACTTCCGTATACAGTCCATGTATACTTCGGTCATGTGCCTATAAAGGCAGTACCCACGCTTGGTGAACCGTAATATTTTGGCCATAGACTGAACCATAGTAACAATATCATTTCTTTCTGCTTTGTTCAGCACATGACTCGTGAATGCAACTGGACAGGGTATAATTTCTTTTTATTGTAAAACAATCAAAAGCCCATGTGATTGGCAATATTATTTCTTACAAAAATGTAACTTAACCGCTGACATTCTATCAGAAACAGGACAAATTACTTCAAAAAATTTTAAAGGTATGATTTCATCACCTTGTTTACATTTTCGAGACAGCACATGCCGCGAACTATCAGATGCAAGACAAAACTCTCTTTTTTGAATCAACAGAATTTCTAAAATCATTGGGGGAAGTGGTAACAGAACGACTATTCACGTTGGTGTCTACAATATATGAGTCTGGCGATATACCATCTGACTTTCGGAAAAGCATCATCCACACAATTCCGAAGACGGCAAACAGCTCATGCATCGAAGCTGCTTACAAGAATAATATACAGAAGAATGGAAAAGAAAATTGAGAATGCACTAGGTGACGATCAGTTTGGCTTTAGGAAAAGTAAAGGGACGAGAGAGGCAATTCTGACGTTACGGCTAATAATGGAAGCAAGGCTAATGAATAATCAGGACACTTTCATAGGATTTGTCGACCTGGAAAAAAGCGTTCGACAATATAAAATGGTGCAAGCTCTTCGAGATTCTGAAAAAAGTAGGGGTAAGCTATAGGGAGAGACGGGTCATATACAATATGTACAACAACCAAGAGGGAATAATAAGAGTGGACGATCAAGAACGAAGTGCTCGTATTAAGAAGGGTGTAAGACAAGGCTGTAGCCTTTCGCCCTACTCTTCAATCTGTACATCGAGGAAGCAATGATGGAAATAAAAGAAAGGTTCAGGAGTGGAATTAAAATACAACGTGAAAGGATATCAATGATACGATTCGCTGATGACGTTGCTATCCTGAGTGAAAGTGAAGAAGAATTAAATGATCTGCTGAACGGAATGAACAGTCTAATGAGTACACAGTACTTTGAGAGTAAATCGGAGAAAGACGAAGGTAATGAGAAGTAGTAGAAATGAGAACAGCGAGAAACTTAACATCAGGATTGATGGTCACGAAGTCAATGAAGTTAAGGAATTCTGCTACCTAGGCAGTAAAATAACCAATGACGGACGGAGCAAGGAGGACATCAAAAGCAGACTCGCTATGGCAAAAAAAGCATTTCTGGCCAAGAGAAGTCTACTAATATCAAACACCGGCCTTAATTTGAGGAAGAAATTTCTGAGGATGTACGTCTGGAGTACAGCATTGTATGGTAGTGAAACATGGACTGTGGGAAAACCAAAACAGAAGAGAATCGAAGCATTTGAGATGTGGTGCTATAGACGAATGTTGAAAATTAGGGGGACTGATAAGGTAAGGAATGAGGAGGTTCTACGCAGCATCAGAGAGGAAAGGAATATGTGGAAAACACTGATAAGGAGAAGGGACAGGATGATAGGACATCTGCTAAGACATGAGGGAATGACTTCCATGGTACTAGAGGGAGCTTTAGAGGGCAGAAACTGTAGAGGAAGACAGAGATTGGAATACGTCAAGCAAATAATTGAGGACGTAGGTTGCAAGTGCTACTCTGAGATGAAGAGGTTAGCACAGGAAAGGAATTCATGGCGGGCCGCATCAAACCAGTCAGTAGACTGATGACCAAAAAAAAAAAAAAATAGTTGTTATTAAAGCCCACTGCAGATTTTGAGAACTACCAATAAATTTATATATCAGAAAGCCTGAACAAAATTTTCATACGTATAATGGCGAAATTGTCGTTTATTCAGCTCGTCGTATTTCCTGCAGAATATATATGATTAAGACAGAATGGGATTTTAATCTGTGTGCGAATTATCATACATACACACGATTTAAAATATATAACTGCATATTAAATAAATGGGGTGCGAGAGAAAAGCAATCCAGGTGGGTAAAGTAGGTTCCAAGCTCTCGATACAGTAAACACAGAATATGGCTAACATCAGGAGAGCTCCTTGATGTATAACATCAGGAAGAGAGGAAGTTCATAAGATAGACAGGCTTAAAAATTTACGTGAATAGATAGAATCTGACCTGGCAGGATAAGCTTTGTGAGCCCAAATCAAGCATACTAGCGTACAACTTCAGACGGGACCATATGTACTGCTTCATTTCATGATTCACTTTATTTGAGGCTGTGGACAAAGTGTCGCGTTTACTTATGGCTACACATCAATCCTGATCCTTCTATCTATTTTCGCTGTTCCAATACTAATCATTGTGAGTGGCTCGTAAGTTTGAATTTTTTGTGGGAAGTAGCCACAGATGCACGAGCAGAGCAGAAAAGCTTGCAATGTGCATGTCGTCGCCGTTGACAGGCACCACGTCCGGTGTCCCGCACCACATGTTTCAATGGGGATCCGATTTCTCGGGATCCGCCATGATTGAAATTCGATGTCCGGCTTCGTAAGGTGAACTATCACTCTGTTAAAAAGTCTTACTGGTATGTAGAGTCAGGCTGTAGAATGGGTGATTATAGAATCAACTAATTCATTTTCTTTCATACATGTCAATGTTAGAAAAGTGTCGATCGCTCCATAATTTTGATTATTCTCCTCTGAATTCTGTGGGGAGAATATAGTCTGATGACCATCCCTTTGTACGCAGCTTGACCCAGCGGTGTATGCACCCGAGAATGCGTGTCTTCAGCTTCAGGGGTTAATGGTTTGATAAAATTCAGTGGTAGTTAGTTCATGTGCGTTTTTGAGTTCGTTTTAATCTATTTCAGTGCACATGATTAGTATTCAGCGGGTCCCAGTGTGGTTGTTAACTTTCGTGCATGACGCCTGAATGTGTTCACTCCGCATTGCACGCCTTTCAGAATCCACTTAGGGTTCCTCACAGCATCCCTCTAGTGTAAAAACAACTTTGATGTTGGCCTCACCCGCTGTCTGATACACTCTCTCTCTCTCTGTCCAGCTCGCTCACAGTAACTTGTAGTCGATATAACTGCCCAGCGTTCGATTAGTTCCATGAATATGACTGTGTATTACATGCTGGAGCTAGGCTGTATCTGGGCTGCAGTGTCATTGTTAGATCATATCCCGCGTGCCTGACCAACCATTTACGAGATTGGTATTTCTACTATTACATCGGAGACTCACTGTTGTGTGATAACTATACTTATTATTTTTGAAGTTGTTCCCCAAGACTCTCGATATTAAGATAGCAAGCAAGGATTATAACTGTATTATAAACCATACTCTTGACGAAAAAAACATTTCAGTCACCTGAACTAGATCATTTTTTTCCTTCAGAGAAGTTAACCGTATTCTGAAATAAGATACTGAAGTAATAATGCTGATAAATTATATAGAACGATCAAGAAGTGCTTCCCTGCTCTGAATGCTCGCATATTCTTGCGTCATCTATTGCGCCAATAAATTATCCTTTCATTAGAGTCTTTCGCAGTAGCATGCTTCAGTAAAATCTTCTCGGTTTACAAGAAGCGTCACTTAGAATAAAACACTCGAGCCTTAGATAACTGTCCACCATTGTTCTCAGTAGGAAAAATCACTAAGTGCGAGGGCTGGCACGGTGCTTTACTTTTACAGGGCGATTTTTAACTTGAAACATCGGAACATCTCAAAAACTAAGCACCGAATTAAGAAACGAAACAAGTGTTCAATATTTTTTAAATCCATCTGGCGTTACCAACGTTGATCCTCTCCCTCTCCCAGGAGGTGGAGCGGTGGTCAACTTTGAAATATGAGGTGGGAACATACCCATTTGTTGTAGTATCGGATTCTGCTGAACAAAGTATCAACATTTGTAACACTTTTGTCGTAGCACGATAAATGGTGCCGCAATAGACAAGTAACACAGTTGAGTTCCAAAACAGTATTACCTCGAGACAAAAACCATTGGATCAAACTTATAAAAACAGACGTCTCTGGCAAGCGCTCAGTGTTTTGCAGTTTTTCCCTTGTAGCTGCTTTGAAACAATCATTCATTCATTCATTCATTATTGGACTTAATCTTATTGCATGCACGTGGTCTCTTATTGCTTAAATACGCTACTTCATAACCTGACGGCACCAGCTTGTCCCTCCCATCCTCTCCCACCCCAACCAGCTGCCGCGACAGTACTCTTGCGTCCCATCTGCTCTCCGTCTTCATTCTCTCCACATCCTTGCTCGAGACGGCTTCCGCCAACTCCCCCTTCCTGATGACGCTCCTCGTTCCTTCCATATACCCCTCCTATCAGATTTAATCCTCCCCTTCTATTCTATCCCCTTTTCCTCCAGGGCTCCCTCTCTCCTTCCCATCTGCCAGTTCTTCCACTTCTTCCCCCAACCCTCCCCGTGCTTCCACATCCTACCACTCTCTCTCCCCTCCCCCTCCCTTCTTCTCTCCCACTGGCATCCTCCCCACCTCCCTCCTACCCGCCCCTATCCCCTGTGGCAGCCCCCCCTCTTTTGTGCAATAATGTGTCTAGTGCGCCGAAGATCGTCACCCATGTGCTACAGTGCTCTCTTTATCTATGTGCGTTGGTGTTTCTTCTTCAGTGCTTCTTCATTGGCGTGTGAATCTGTTTGTCTAAGTTTGTGTGTAGTACTGAGCTTAATTGTACCACCATCGACTTCTGCGAACGGTTTCTTTTTGTTTCTTATGTATGTCTCCTGTTTTTACCATTCTTGTATGTCTGTTTTTCTATCTCGGTGTTTTTTATCTGTAAATCTGTGGCCAAAGAGTGGCGTAGATAGGCCGCTGCCAGACTACCTTTTGTAAGTGTGTTGAAATTACAATAAAGGAAAAAAAATATCTGATGGCTCCACGTCTCCTCACTTGCATTGAACACCTCCGAATAACCATCCGTAAACTTTAGTCGAACAATCCTGTTGTGCTCCCTCTCCATCCCACCAACCCTCCATGTGCACAGCCGCCGTGTCTTCTCCTGAAGAAGTTTCAACCGTCTCCCTCTCCCGGATCACCAACTCTACCCCGACATTATACCCCTACTATCAACTATGAATACTCCCCATCCTATGCATTCCTTACCCCCCCCCCCCTCCCCCTGCCACCACCCGAGGTCTCACTTCTCATCCTCTTCCCATACCACACCTCCTTCTTTTCCCCTTCCCTGCTGCCTCTCAACCCCTTTTCCTCTTAAATCTACAGACCCCAATACCATCTACCCCTCTCTCCTTGTCCCCCACAGCCATCCCTCTCTTGTCATCACCTCATACCAGTCCTAGAGTCCTCATCTTCCTATTTATCAGCAGTTTACCATCCTAGGTCAGGTCCTTTTCCAGTTTTAGTTCATGTGTACGGCGCTCCGTTTCTAATGGTCATTTTATCGTCTGTCATGTTCAGTGTCATTCAAATGTTTTTCAAGTGTTTAGTGTTCTTCAAGTTTTCTTCAAGTGTTTTTAACTGTGCTGTCTCTCCACATTTTTATGACTGTTTTCAAGCAGTTCGCGAATAAATCATTATTTATTTGCATTCTTCCATTAGCGTCACCTTTTAAAACAATTTTAAAATCAAGGTACATATGTATCTCTATGTTTTTTGTTTTCTCGTCTAAGTTAAAGACTAAGCTCTAGTAGCTGAAGAGCAGAATGGTTGTACCGCTGCGAGCCCCCCACCCCCACCCCCTCCCCCCAGAAATAACAATAAAGAAGAAAATAACCTGAATGCTTTATTAGTGAAAAAGTAGGCTACTACGATAAAAGAGAAAACTGAAATGGTTTACATTTATGGAGAAGCAATCAGGAATATCGATAACGATGTAACCCATTATGGTTAAAGTTTTACAAACATGGTGTTATCACGTGCTTATTTTTGTCGGGTTACTCGACAGTTCTCCACAAAGGGAGCAGTACAACTGGAGAGACTAATGAAATTGCAACATTAGCTGCAGTGAATCAAAACTCCATGTTAGCATCAGGCAGTTAAGTCGAGAATCGAGAATCAGACTACTGTCTGCTGAATTTTGAAACTTGGAATATACCATCCGTCTCACGTTTCACTCCAACAGGAACTTCATGGCAATGATTTCCAGAATCGAGTATCATTTTCCCAATGCTCGCTTCAGCAATTACAGAGAGACGCCAGTTTCTTTGCTCTAGTACTGTTCTCTGACGAATCAACCTGCACAAACCAGTGCAGGATTAATCGACTCACCATGCATTATTGAAATATAGAAAACCAACAATTGTTACGCAAAGCTGATTATCATCGTTCGTGGATGTGAGTTTTTGGTATGGAATAATTGGTGACAAACTCATTGCTTCATTCTATACTGATGGCACCTTAAATGGTGATAAATTTCACACGTTTTTAGAGGAAGATCTTCCACTATTGCTTGCAGAACTCCCCTTGGATTGTGATTTCCACGTGGTTTCCAGTACATTACTGTTCAGCAACACAGGACATATTATATCGGTTGTACAATCGTCAGTGGATAGGAAGAGGCGGTCCAGTGTATTGACATCCAAGATCGCAATAGGTTACGTCACCCGACTTGTGTTTGTGGAGTTACTTGAAGAGCGAAGTTTATAATGAAGTCCCAACAACCTGCGACATCGTGATTCAGCATTTCACCAATTCATGTAAGCAGGTTACATTGAAAACACTTGCAAATTGTGTCGAATCACTCCTTGTGCGGATAAACAAGACGATCGAAGAGTATAGAGGCATTTTTGGGCACGTACTGTAAAATAATTCTTACAAAGAGCATCCCATTGTTGAGAAGTGAGAGGACACTCCTCAAGCAAGTTTTTTCACAGTTACTGAACAGGTCTGCTTTTCTTTTTGAGGTCTAATACATTTTTCTCGAGATAATATAGTTTTGGAACTCAATTACGTTATTTGTGAATTACAGCACCATTGTAGGGCAACGAGAAATGTGTTACATACGTAAGTTACGTATTTTTCGTGTAGAATTCGAATCTGCAATAAAAATGGGATGTTCCTATTTCAGAATTGCCTCCCACCCTATATCTTGAAGGTAGTGTTTTTAAAAGTATTGAAAATGTATTTTTCTCTGTTTTAATCCGATTCGTAGTTTTTGAGACATTTCGCGGTCTCAAGATAAAAGCCTCACTCTGTATAAACGCAGTAGTAGTGTATGGAACCTTCTATAGAGGGCCGAAGTGACACATGCGGTTGGGCAGCTGATAGAGGCTCCGTTCGTCCGCAGAACTGAGTGACGTCAGGTGATATGAGCGACCAACGCCTTGTTTGAGATTGTCGCTCTCCCCCTCCTACGAGTCTGTTTTCGCTCGATCTTCAAAGACCGCCCCCATGCCCTACTATATTTGTACCCTGGTCTCTGTTAAAACAGTCGCTGTATATTCTAATTTCTGCAGTTCATTTATGACACAATCCCAATAAGATGATTTCTGAGCCAAAATGGTCGTCTTTTTAAATTTCATTTTATATGCATGTTTAGCCACGGCCGACTTCTCAGATTTCCTTAATTTAACGTGTTGTGAATGCTCTCAGTTTGTCCTACGTAAATGCTACCTCATTCACAGATAACTCTTTACATGGTAGGTACTCGAAGAACAGTGTTGCCCTTAAAAGCATAACATATGTCGTATCTTCTATCCAGAACACTGGTCTCATTCCATATCTCTTCAGCATGCGTTCTACCTTCCTAGTCGTTTCTCCTCAGTATGGAAGGAATGCAGTTGATTTGGATGCTTCCGCCGATTCACGAATCAGGTTTCGTCAGTGCCACCTGAAACCTCTTGCAATTTCTCGCTTGCTGTAACCATTTTCTCTGAATATGCGCTTCGAATTCCAAAATTCAGATTCTATATCATCAGCGTCAGACATAATCTTAGCGCTGTGTACTGAACTGTTCAGCGCCGCTTTCTAGTCTAGTGAATGGTGAGAACTGTTGGCGTTCAAGTGCCAATCAGCGTCCATAGATTTCTTGTACAGTGAATAACTAAGCTGTCCTCCTGCCTTCTGCCCAACTAAAACGTCGGAGAATGGAACCTTGCCACTTCCCTCCATCTTGGCAGGAAATTTATGTTGGGGCAGATACCGTTCATGTGGTTGCCGAACTGCTGCATTGCATTTTCACCATGAAGCCGTATCAGGAAGGTGTCATGACATACTGTAGGATCTAAGATGGATACAACCTCGCAAGAGTTCAGAGCTTGCTCCTCAGTGTTCTCCATTAAGAAGTTCATGACAGCCGGAGACAGTGGGGATCCCATGGTCGGGCAGTCATCTCATAATATTTGTTGTAGTACGAGGAGTATATTGTCATTAAGGCATTGTGGAACAGCTTGACGATCCCAGGTGGAAACTATTGAGTCAAAAGACCCAGCGTATCTCGCACTGCCATGCCTGTAAGAAGTGGCACAATCTCCGGACTAAACATTATTTCATTTTCGTCACTCTCTATTTTAATAAGATCTCAACCAATGAGGGCAAGTTAACAACGTGATCTTCACGGTGCCCCAGTTTGAGCACTAATAACCTGACAGATGTTCTGCCAATCTGTAAGGCGGCAAACTGATTGCGCTAACAATATGGATTGCTGAAGAGGTTGATGTTCCTCTGAGTCATATTCATATTGGGAAGTGTGGCAGTACATGGCATTAATTTCTTCAGCACTCCTCCTGGCGTACCACAGTCCTTCATTAACATCCTCGTCTTTCTGAGGGTGACGTCTGTTGGATCGTGACCAAGCTTCCGACTTGCATCATCTTTTAATAAAAGTAGCACATTATGTGGTAGTCTTCAGTGTTCACAACCATAGTGGCATTTTATCGGCTGGCTCAGTGTCACGAAGAAGAACAGCTCTATTGTGTTAGGTCTTGATTCAAGACAGATCAATACTTTTTTTTGTGAATCACCTGTCTTCTGAGTGGTTTGATGCAGCCAATCATGAATCCGTCTCCTGTACTAACGTCTTCATCTCGGAGTAGCACGATTACCAAACCTGAAACAGACAGACCAGAAACATTAGACTAGTTACAGCGATTTTATGGGATGAAAGTTCTTCTGTGGATATGTGGACCAGTTATTGACAGATAGAATTGGAAACATCCTGTAGAAAATATACTCCTTTCGTGTGCTATGGACGGATTTTGCAATGTAATAAATTATTGCTTGGTCTTAACATATTCAGCGATTAATGGAGATTTGAAATTTGTAGTACCAGAGACAGTACAAAAGAAAATTATCCTCTACACAAAGCACTTACAGCTGAGGAATCGTGGGCAGAGCATCGTAAAACATTAGACACCCTGTTGTTAGGGACCACTCGTTTATATCACTAGAAACCTGAATAAACCCGAATTTGGGAGAAAAGAGCTAAATTTCTGGGAACACATGTCATCAGAAAGCATACTACCGTATCCTGACAAATTAGACGCAGTTCGTGAGTTCTGAATACATAACACAGAAATTCAGTTGCATGTATTTTTGGATTGAGTAAATTTTTATAAGCGTTTTATCAAAGTGGAATATGTTATGTCTTCTTGCTTATGTAGCCTGAGTCGGAAGAGAATTGGTTGTTGGAGTGGAACGAAGAGGCTCACTCAAAATTTGAGAGATTTAAGGTGGGAAAACCAAAACAGAAGAGAATCGAAGCATTTGAGATGTGGTGCTATAGACGAATGTTGAAAATTAGGGGGACTGATAAGGTAAGGAATGAGGAGGTTCTACGCAGCATCAGAGAGGAAAGGAATATGTGGAAAACACTGATAAGGAGAAGGGACAGGATGATAGGACATCTGCTAAGACATGAGGGAATGACTTCCATGGTACTAGAGGGAGCTTTAGAGGGCAGAAACTGTAGAGGAAGACAGAGATTGGAATACGTCAAGCAAATAATTGAGGACGTAGGTTGCAAGTTATCTATCCCTTCTGCCTTATTTGACCGTAAGTCCACCAAAGCTCTTTTAAATTCCGATTCTAATACTGGATCCCCTATCTCTTCTAAATCGACTCCTGTTTCTTCTTCTATCACATCAGACATCTTCACCCTCATAGAGGCTTTCAATGTATTCTTTCCACCTATCTGCTCTCTCCTCTGCATTTAACAGTGGAATTCCCGTTGCACTCTTAATGTTACCACCGTTGCTTTTAATGTTACCAAAGGTTGTTTTCTTTGACTTTCCTGTATGCTGAGTCTGTCCTTCCGACAATCATGCATTTTTCGATGTCTTCACGTTTTTCCTGTAGCCATTTCGTCTTAGCTTCCCTGCACTTCCTATTTATTTCATTCCCCAGCGACTTGTATTTCTGTATTCCTGATTTTCCCGGAACATGTTTGTACTTCCTCCTTTCATCAATCAGCTGAAGTATTTCTTCTGTTACCCATGGTTTCTTCGCAGCTACCTTCTTTGTACCTATGTTTTCCTTCCCAACTTCTGTGATGGCCCTTTTTAGAGATGTCCATTCCTCTTCAACTGTACTGCCTACTGCGCTATTCCTTATTGCTATATCTGTAGCGTTAGAGAACTTCAAACGTATCCCATCAATCCTTAATACTTCCGTATCCCACTTCTTTGCGTATTGATTCTTCCTGACTAATGTCTTGAACTTCAGCCTACTCTTCATCACTACTATATTGTGATCTGAGTCTATATCTGCTCCTGGGTACGCCTTACAATCCAGTATCTGATTTCGGAATCTCTGTCTGACCATGATGTAATCTAATTGAAATCTTCCCGTATCTCCCGGCCTTTTCCAAGTATACCTCCTGCTCTTGTGATTCTTGACCAGGGTATTCGCTATTACTAGCTGAAACTTGTTACATAACTCAATTAGACTTTCTCCTCTTTCATTCCTTGTCCCAAGCCCATATTCTCCTCTAACCTTTTCTTCTACTCCTTCCCCTACAACTGCATTCCAATCGCCCATGACTATTAGATTTTCGTCCCCCTTTACATACTGCATTACCCTTTCAATATCCTCATACACTTTCTCTATCTGTTCATCTTCAGCTTGTGACGTTGGCATGTATACCTGAACTATCGTTGTCGGTGTTGGTCTGCTGTCGATTCTGATTAGAACAACCCGGTCACTGAACTGTTCACAGTAACACACCCTCTGCCCTACCTTCCTATTCATAACGAATCCTACACCTGTTATACCATTTTCTGCTGCTGTTGATATTACCCGATACTCATCTGACCAGAAATCCTTGTCTTCCTTCCACTTCACTTTACTGACCCCTACTATATCTAGATTGAGCCTTTGCATTTCCCTTTTCAGATTTTCTAGTTTCCCTACCACGTTCAAGCTTCTGACATTCCACGCCCCGACTCGTAGAACGTTATCCTTTCGTTGATTATTCAGTCTTTTTCTCATGGTAACCTCCCCCTTGGCAGTTCCCTCCCGGAGATCCGAATGGGGGACTATCCCGGAATCTTTTGCCAATGGAGAGATCATCATGACACTTCTTCAATTACAGGCCACATGTCCTGTGGATACACGTTACGTGTCTTTAAGGCAGTGGTTTCCATTGCCTTCTGCATCCTCAGGTCGTTGATCATTGCTGATTCTTCCGCCTTCAGGGGCAATTTCCCACCCCTAGGACAAGGGAGTGCCCTGAACCTCTATCCGCTTCTCCACCCTCTTTGACAAGGCCGTTGGCTGAATGAGGGAGACTTCTTTTGCCGGAAGTCTTCGGCCACCAATGCTGATTATTTATCAAAATTTAGGCAGTGGCGAGAATCGAACCTAGGACCGAAGACGTTTTGATTATGATTTTTTTTTTTTTTACAAATGGAAAGGAACAGGGATACAGGGATGTCGCTTTTATTTATTTATTTATTTTTCATAAAGATCACTCTGTTAATTGGAACATGTAGATCATTTCATGGTATAGTATGAGCATTGTATATGGAGCGGTGAGAGAAGCGTGAGGTTCATTATCAGCTGTCAAATGTGCACACCGACCGCACCCGGCACATCCCAACTGCGTGGGGGGTCGAGGAAGACTGCCTGAAGATAGCTGGCAAAGGTTTTCCGATAGTGTGACCATCTATGAACCTCATTGTGGGCTTGCTGCAAGAAATACCAAAAGTCGAGTCGCGACTTGGCAGCGTCCCCATAGAGGTACGCGATCGTCCAACCTTTGACCCAGATGATCGAGTGTGATTTAGTCGCCGGAAAGTAGTCAC